>NW_015162631.1:44794-57248 GCF_001447785.1 Gekko japonicus
GCCTCGTCTCCAACCTCTCGGCTGAGAGAGAGACTCCCCCCTCAAGCACCCTAAAGCGCCCCGGATCCGAGCTCTTCACATCCTGAGGGGCTTGTTCGGGTCTCCGCTCGTGCGGATTCCCTCCTCCACCGCGGGCGGGCGAGACGCCCCTCGGGAGCGACCCAAGGATGCGTCCGCCATTCACGGGAGCCAGACCGGAAGCCTCCGGTTACCAATAAAATATCTTATAACTCTCAGGAAGTTTGTCAATCAGCGTTTACAGCGAAATGGTATCCAATATTAGATTATTTGTCTCAACAGCAGTTTGTATCCTCTCAGTGGTCCCAATTTCATAAATGGATCTAAATTATTTTTTTTAATGTTTATTTTAAGTTAATTATGAGGTTTGGTTCTTTACTTTGTATTTATGCCTTCTTTAATCTAAGGAATGTTGGGTTCTAAATGTACAGTTCTAAATCAATACTAAAAAAAGGTAGGGAAGATACAAGGAATTCTATATGTAAAGTGCTGGAATAGATTTAATAATATATCAATATTGACTCACTATATATAGCAACGCGAGTGTGATATCATTGTACCTTTGTTATTTACAGTTGTATAATTTGTTTTAATTTTGTAAGGTTAATAAAAATAAAAATTATAAATCGAAGAAGAAGAAGAAGAGCCCTTCTGGATCAGACCAGGGGTCCATCTAGTCCATCATCCCGTCTCACACAGTGGCCAGCCAGTTTCTCTGGAGGGCCAACAACAGGGCAGAGAGGCTGAGGCCTTCATAAGGACATCAGAAGAGCCCTGCTGGATCAGACCAGTGGTCCATCTAGCCCAGCCTCCTGCCTCACACAGTGGCCAACCAGTTCCTCTGGAGGCCCAACAACAGGGCATAGAGGCCGAGGCCTTCATAAGAACATCAGAAGAGCCCTGCTGGATCAGACCAGTGGTCCATCTAGCCCAGCCTCCTGCCTCACACAGTGGCCAACCAGTTCCTCTGGAGGCCCAACAACAGGGCATAGAGGCCGAGGCCTTCATAAGAACATCAGAAGAGCCCTGCTGGATCAGACCAGTGGTCCATCTAGCCCAGCCTCCTGCCTCACACAGTGGCCAACCAGTTCCTCTGGAGGCCCAACAACAGGGCATAGAGGCCGAGGCCTTCATAAGAACATCAGAAGAGCCCTGCTGGATCAGACCAGTGGTCCATCTAGCCCAGCCTCCTGCCTCACACAGTGGCCAACCAGTTCCTCTGGAGGGGCAACAACAGGGCAGAGAGGCCGAGGCCTTCCTCTGATGTTGCCTCCTGGCTCTTGAGATTCAGAGGCTTAGTGCTTCTGACTGTGGAGGTTCCCCAATAAATCTCCACCTGGAGGACAGCAACCCTGCTTATGACTTGATGGCCTAAACAAACAAACAAAAGTCTCCTCCATATTATCTGCAGAACAAGACCAATGTTCTTTTTGCTGCGACTCCACAGAATGGGCAAGTGGCTGCTTGTGACTCACTCAGCCGGCGTGACTCATATCAACAAGGGCACCTGTGCCAAAGTGCCAACTGCACAGACTTGACAACATGGAGACGACCCCACAAATGTCTGTGCGAGAATATATCCTGCAGCGATTTTCGGTGGCCCTGGTTTCAATGAGAAACCGGCTAAGCACAGATATCCCACAGCGCCTCCTAGTGGCAGGTGCTTGTAAAAGCAAGATCCAAATAGCCATGAATTGCAAAAGCAAATGGGAGCCTGCACCCGAGAAATCAGGAGGAGGCTGAGCCTGAGAAGAGCAGCCACAAAGGAGCTAGAAAAGGAGTTGGCAAACAAGGTTTAGATCATTCATACCACGGTGTTCCCCATAACTAGGTATGGATGTGAGAGCTGGACAATGGAGACTGCTGACAGGAAGAAAGTGGATCTTTTGAAATGTGGGGTGGCAAAAAATGCTCCCTCTAAGCTGTGGAGTCTTGTGAGCAAAAATTCTGATTTGTGAGCTACTAGCACTAGATTTGTGGGTGAGTGATTTGGCGGCTGCATAAATGAGTTTGCTCTGGAGCCCTCCTTCCCGAGCTGAGACAAAAATGTGTGAGCCGGAGGCTAAAAAACGGTGAGCCAGCTCACACCAACTCAGCTTAGAGGGAACACTGGTTGGAGGAGAGTTTTACGGATACCGTGGACTGCCAAAAAAAACCCCTCCCCAATAAATGGGTTCTAGATCAAATCAAGCCTGAACTCTAAAAAGACTAAGCTGATTTAATCAGATGCAGACTAGTTCCATCTCAAGCCGGTTCCAGTTTAAGTTGTGGAGTTCAAAACGTACCTTAACTGTTTTTTATGTATTGTACTATTTTTAAGCAACTTCAGAATCGGAGGAAAGAATATTAATGTCGATGAATGTAGCTTGCCCTCACTAACAAAATATGTGGCGGGGAGGAACTCTCGTGAGTATCTGACGAAGTGAGCAGTGGCTCACCAAAGCTCACACCCTGCCACAAATTTTGTTAGTCTTTAAGGTGCTCCTAGACGATTGCTCTTCTCTACTGCTGCGGACGGAACTAACAGAACTGCCCATCTTGGTAAATCTAGTGGGACAGACTGAAACGGAGAATATCCCTGCCCTTTGCCACTTGAAAAAAAATGGCGCTGAATGAATTTATTCATTTATTTGCATCCGGCGCCTCTCCCCAATGGGGACCTAACGCAGCTTACCTCATTGTCCTCTCCTCCATTTTAACCTCACAACAACCCTATAAGCAGGGGTCACTTCCTAGAAAAAGAGGTGCCGGAGCTCATTTGCATATGCCACACCCCCTGACAAAGGGCAGGCATGTTTAAAATGAGTTAAGGTATATCAAATGAGAAGGGAGCACTCACTGGAGAAGACCCTGATGCTGGGAAAGACTGAAGGTCAAAGAAGACGGGGACGGCAAAGGATGAGATGGTTAGATAGTGTCATCGGTGCAACGAACATGAAGCTGAGCCAAGTTCAGAGGACGGCGGGAGACAGGAGGGGCTTGCGGGATCTGGTCCATGGGGTCGTGAAGAGTCGGACTCGACTGTGCGACTGAACAACAACAACAACAAAGGTATATGCAAATGGGTTTAAATCCCCCCCTTCCCTGAGTCTCTCTGCAAAAGCGAAGAGGCTCAGGGGGAAAGGCGGGCATGTCTGCCCGCCTCCCCTTCCAACCCGCCATGAACAGGAGACCCGCATGGGTTGTACCGCTGAAGACTGCAAGTGTAGAACAGCCTGGTTAAAAAGACAAATAAAATAAAACCACTTGCAGCGTTGCATCGGAGACTATTCCTTACCTGGCTTGGCCACTAGGTGGCACTGTTTGTTTGTCAATAAGTAAGGTCAAGAGAGGGTGTGTGGGGGTTGGTGGGTTGGGTTTTTTTTTTAATGTTCCCAGTAATACAAACTGGGTTCTGGTGGTATAAAACCAGAAGTACTTTTCCTAGCCCAAAGTACCGTAGCTGTGAAGAGCAAGAATCGTGTAGAGGCGAAGAAGAGCAGCAGCACAGGGAAGCGAAGAAGAGAGAGCAAATGTCAAATGTTATAATGGCCCCCAAGCCTCTTTTCCAATAAGGCTGCCAACTCCAGATTGGGGGATTCCTGGAGCTTCAGGGATGGAAACGGGGAGATCGGGGTTTGGAGATGGTCGGCAATAGGATAGAGTGCCATACAGTCCCCCCTCCAAAGCAGCCATTTTCTCCAGGGGAACTGATCTCGGTCACCCGGAGATGAGTTGTAATTCTGGGAGATCTCCAGGCCCAGCCTGGAGGTTGGCAACCTTTGGAGTGCAAAAGGGGGGCCTGCCCCACCAAGCCCCCTGTCATGTTTGTTCACCTTAAGGTTAGGAGACGAGGAGAAGGAGGAGATTGGATTTATACCCCGCCCTTCACTACCCGAAGGGGTCCCAGAGCGGCTGCCAAACTCCTTTCCCTTCCCCTCCCCACAACAGACAACCCTGTGAGGAAGGCGGGGCTGAGAGAGCTCTGACAGGAACTGCTGCTGAGAGAACAGCTCTGAGAGAACTTGTAACTGACCCAAGGTCACACCAGCAGCTGCATGTGGAGGAGGAGGGAGGAATCAAGCCCGGTTCTCCCAGATTAGAGTCCACGCTCATAACCACGACACGCTCTTAATCACGACACCAAACCAAGCAACTGTTGTGTCCCTGCGACTTTTCACCTTTGGCCTTCAGGGCGGTGACTTACGGAATCCAAGAGGAACCCTGTTTATCTGTCTAGTAGGGAACCAGTATTCATGGTTATTAATTAAACTACCATTGTCAAATACGGCACACTAAACTACACACTATCAACATACCACTCCCAAGTTTTTAAAAAAATCTCCACTGGTTGTCAGTTTTTCCCTCTGGGGCCACTTCAAAGTACAGGTTTGCCCGTCTGACCTTTGACCCTCACAGAGTGGCTTATAAGTCAGCGTCCCACCCTGCAGGAACGGTGGCGGCAGAAGGCTCAGGCCAAGGCGATCCAAAGGAGGCAGGGTGACAGAGTAGTGGCGCGCAACTTGATCCCAGAGCCATGCAGTGGAATTGATCCTCCTTCGAAGGATCCAGACAAAGCCCAACCCAGATGCAAGAGCTTCATTTAGGGTTGGGAGATTCCGGGAGATTTTAGGGGTGGGGCCTGAGGAAGGCGGGGTTTGGGAAGGGGAGGGGCTTCAACAGGGTTAGAGAAACAAGTGTGATAAGACAGTACACTGTAGTCATGAAACAAGCAAGCACTGTAAATAATGCAGACCAAAGAGTGCCCAAGTAACATACACAAAAGTAGTACGGCGGAAACAGAAGACACGGGACGAAGACTCCGGATTTCAATCTTCGTTTCGATAGTCCTTCTTCAAGGACTTCATCATACTAAAATAAGCCACACAATTATCATCATATATTGTAATTCTAACCATACCCTAATTTCGAAAGGCAAAAAATTTACCTTCATAAAGCACTCATAGTGTACAGAAGCCTTCAAAATAGTATATTCAGGCAAAAATCCTGAAAGAAGGAAGGAAAAGAAAAATGCTCTCATACTACCATTGTTTAAAAAGGTATAATACTGAATGCCATTAAGAAGTTATAGTGCTCACCAATCCTTATATCAAAGCCAGGAGTCATTTCGTAGAAAAAGAGGCGCAGGAGCTCAGTAGCGTAACTCATTTGCATGTGCCACGCCCCCTGACATCACCGGAAGTGTGTCAGAAGGCAACACCCACCGCTCAGGCTCCACTGGACTGTTTTGGATTGCCAGCTATTGGGGGGGGGATGCACAGATCTGCCCTCACAGAGGAGGGAGAGCTTGTACCTGAAGGCGGGCCAGAGGAGGGGGATGTTGTACCGGAAGGCGGGCCGGGGGGGGGGCTCTGCAACTTACCTGGCTGCTTCTTGCTCTGACTGAGGGCTGCTGGGAGCAGGGGGTGGGGCTTGTTGCATGTGCCCGCCCCCTGGGCTCTTTACTGCCGGAGCTCCGCTCCTGAATACCACCATAGAGTCCACCTTCCAAAGTGACCATTTTCTCCAGGCAACATGATCTCTGTTGCCTGGAGATCAGTTGTAATTTCAGGAGATCCCCAGCCGTCCCCTGGAAATATTATTAAAACAACTTATGAATAAGTTGTTGCAGCACAGCTATTGGTACCTCTCCTCAAAAATCCCCCCCCACTAAGTTGCAAAAAGATTGGACTAGGGGGTGCAGTTCTATGGGCCCCAGAAGGAGGTGCCCCCATCCTCCATTATTTCTTACGGAAGCTTGGTTGTGAGAAATCCTCTGAAGAAGAAGAGGAGATTGGATATATACCCCGCCCTTCCCTTGGAGTCTCAGAGTGGCTTACAAATACCCCGCCCTTCACTACCCAAAGGTGTCTCAGAGCGGCTTACAAACTCCTTTCCCTTCCCCTCCCCACAACAGACACCCTGTGAGGTAAAAGAAGAAGAAAAGGAGATTGGATTTATACCCAGCCCTTCAGTACCTGAAGGAGTCTCAGAGCGGCTTACAAACTCCTTTCCCTTCCCCTCCCCACAACAGACACCCTGCGAGGTAGGTGGGGATGAGAGAGCTCTGACAGAAACTGCTCTTTTTCAAGAACAGCTGTGCCAGAACTACGGCTTGCCCAAGGTCACCCAGCCAGGTGCGAGTGGAGGAGTGGGGAATCAAACCCGGTTCTCCCAGATTAGAGTCCGCGCACTTAACCACTCCGCCAAACTGAGCTGGCCTCTGAAATGTTGTGCGCCAGCACCCCCTAGTGCAGCTTAGAGGGAACTATGCCTGTGAGGCGGGTGGGGCTAAGACAGCTCTGAGAGAGCTGTGCTGGAGAGAACAGCTCCGAAAGAACTTGTGACTGACCCAAGGTCACCCAGCTGGCTGCATTTGGAGGAGTGGGGAATCACACCCGGTTCTCCCAGATTAGAGTCCACCGCTTTTTACCACTACACCATACTACATCAAACTCAAGATCACTCAAAGACTGAAGGGAAGTCAGATCTTCAGAAACTCTTACTGAGAAGAAGAATCCTTCCGCTCGGGTAGTTGACTGAAAATGTGTAATAAAAATAAACGACGACTCCTGTAACTTTATCTTTCTGTGTGGGGATGGGAGAGAATTTACGTTAGAGATAGCGGGTAAAGCTTGAGGAAAGATGGCGACTCTTATGAGAAAACAGGGTAAGCGGCATAACCTCTGGGGAAGAGAAGCATCTGTTTGACCCGGAACTTGGGGGAGAAGCAAAGCAAACCGCCAAGAACCTGGCTTAGTGAATATTTCCTGAACACCATCCAAAACTGCCAGAGGGCCTGCAGGAATACAGGCCGTTTGTGTGAGGGACTCTCTGGCGAACTTTCCGCCACACAGGAGAGACAATGAGGGCCGCCTGCTGTTTCTGCGAAGTTTGAGGCGACGTGACGCGCATGAAAAGTACATGTGCGGGGAGAGCCCTTTTCTCCCAGGAGGGTGAACCCCTGATCAACGTTCCCTCTAAGCTGTGGTGTCTTGTGAGCAAGAATCCTGCTTTCTGAGCTACTGGCATTTAAAATTGTGAGTGAGCGATTTGGCTTCTGCATAAATTAGTTTGCTCTGGAGCCATCCTCCCTGAGCGAAGACAAAAGTGTGTGAGCCAAAGGCTAAAAAACGGTGAGCCGGCTCACACTCACTCAGCTTAGAGGGAACACTGCCCCTGATCCATCTTGATCATAACTCGGGCTGGGTTGGGAGAAGTCCGTGGCTTCGTCCAGGACCTGTACGGAGAGAAAGGCGAAAGAGGCGCTCTCGTCTCTATCCAAGGAAGCATGGGATAGAAAGTGCCCTAAAAGGCAGACCTGACCAATTATTTACAGCCAGGTGAAAGGAAAGAATTTTGGTCTGAGAGAACAAGGAGGGACTACAAAAACTTGAGGCCCACAGATAGGGCTGCCAACCCCCAGGCAGACCCTGGAGATCTCCTACTATTACAACTATGGAGATCAGTTCCCCCTGGAGAAAATGGCTGCTTTGGACAAGCCTGAAGATGGTTCTCAGTTCCTTATTCATATTTCCTAGTTCCTTATTCGGCCTCCCAACCTAGCAGTTCCAAAGCAAGACATTGCAAGTAGATAAATAGGTACCACTTCGGTGGGAAGGTAACAGCGTTCCGTGCGCCTTGGTGTTTAGTCGTGCCGGCCACATGACCACGGAAACATCTTCGGACAGCGCTGGCTCTTCGGCTTGGAAACGGAGACGAGCACCGCAACCCTAGAGTCGGATTCGACTGGCTTTCGAGCAAGGGAGACCTTTACCTTTACCTTTTTAAAAGCTCTGAACCCCAAAATACAGTTTGAACTAGGGCTGCGTTTGATCTGGTTGGGGGCTCCCGGAAGTGACGTCATTGTGTTACTGGCGTCGTGTGTGTGTGTGTGATGTTCTAGTTTTGGGGCAAAACTCTACGGTTTGAGGCCAATTTGACCAAGGATTTTTTTGGGGGGGAATTCTCCGTCTCATTCTCTCAAATTGCAAGTAAGGCAGAACGGCCTCAAGATGGCGCAAGATGGATCCTCCACGTTGTTGTTTATGGATATCGCCATCACTGGGTTTGATTCCCCACTCCACCACTCGCAGCTGCTGGATGACTTCTCCTTCTCCTTCTCCTTCTCCTTCTCCTTCTCCTCCTTGCCTCCAACCCTACTGAGAATCAGACACTACAGTACTGAATGAAGGAAGGGAATCTGATGTTTCCCAGCTTTGTGTTTATAATGACCGACAACTAGAAATCCCTGCGACTAGACAACTGGAGGGAAATCCTAGAGATAGTCAGGGACGGCTTCCTAGTAAGCCAACAGGTGGGCAAAGGGTAACTGGTGGGCCACCTACAAATGGCTGTATATTCTTAGACCCCGAGGATAATCTAAATAAGATAGAACATGAAGTCTGACAACTAAAGTTTCTGTCTTGGAATCTTGGGGGGTGGCGAAATAAGCTTCACGGCCCTGCTTTTTTAGATTTCCTGCAAGGTTATCATATACTTTTTCTTCAGGAAACTTGGAGTCAGGATCTAGAACAGCTCTCTGCTCTGTTAAGTGTTACAGGACCTTACAAGCCCCCGCAGTTAAATGTCATTCAAAAGGCCGGGGTTCTGGAGGTTTGGCAATTTTTATAACAGTAGATCTGGATGTTGAACTACAAGGACTGGAAAATAGTTGTCCTGGTAATTTCCAAGCCATACTACTTAAAGGTCTTAATGTTGGTAATCTTGTATGTATTAACGTGTACGTACCACCAAATAACTCTAAGTATAAGCCTAACGGAAGTCTTTGGGACTCCCTGGGAGCCTCCATTGAAGTCTTCACTTCCCAGTTTCCCAATTCACATTTTATGCTTGGTGGTGATTTCAATGCCAGAATTGGATCAGGTGCCTTAGATAGATAGATAGATAGATAGATAGATAGATAGATAGATAGATAGATAGATAGATAGATAGATAGATAGATAGATAGATGATAGATAGATAGATAGATAGATAGATAGATAGATAGATAGATAGATAGATAGATAGATATTAAAATTGCTTATTATTATTCTCCTCTACTTTTGGCCGGGACGGCTTGTGTTCTCCCAACCAACTCTTGTCCCACGTGTAAAAATAGCACTAGACCAAGTGTCCCTGAAATATACTGGGTTCGACACGCGATAGTGATTAGCTCATGCTTTATCGTGATTTCAACTCAGACTAAAGACAACTCCAGCAGGACCGAAGCCCTACTTAAATCTGTGACCAACACCCCACCCCACACACACCCACTACCCGTGATAGGTTATTTACAGAGGTACTCCTTGTCGATAGGTTCTTTCCAGGATACTCGCAGTCAATTGTTCTGTGTACCCAAGCTGGGTCTGTCGAAGTCGGGCTTAGTACATTACAGTCCCAACCGCTTGGGGCCTGTGAGCACCATGGAATTCTAACCCTGGGTGGAGAGGCACAACCACAAAATGGCTGCTGCAGGAGGCAGAGCCAGCCACAAAATGGCTTCCCTGGGAGATGGGGCCAACCCCACACAGAGGGAGCGCAGGGGCAGGGGAGAAGATGGATAGTTTAAAAAAATACATTGGGAAAGAGGAGTGCGTGAGAATAAAACCAGGACTGTGGTGGCAGCCAGTGTTCCCTCTAAGCTGAGTTAGTATGTGCTGCCTCATTGTTTTTTAGCCTCCGGCTCACACATTTCTGTCCGAGCTCAGGAAGGATGGCTCCAGAGCAAACTATGTACCCAAGCTGGGTCCGTCGAAGTCGGGCTTAGTGCATTACAGTCCCAACCGTTTGGGGCCTGTGAGCACCAATGGAATTCTAACCCGGGGTGGGGAGGCACAACCACAAAATGGCTGCTGCAGGAGGCAGAGCCAGCCACAAAATGGCTTCCTTGGGAGATGGGGCCAACCACACACAGAGGGAGCCCAGGGGCAGGGGAGAAGATGGATAGTTAAAAAAAAATACATTGGGAAAGAGGAGTGCGTGAGAATAAAACCAGGACTGTGGTGGCAGCCAGTGTTCCCTCTAAGCTGAGTTAGTATGGGCTGCCTCATTGTTTTTTAGCCTCCGGCTCACACATTTCTGTCCGAGCTCAGGAAGGATGGCTCCAGAGCAAACTAATAGATGCAGGAGACAAATCGCTCCCTCACAACTTGAGTGCCAGGAGCTCACAAAGTAGAATCTTTGCTCACGAGACTCCACAGCTCAGAGGGAGCTTTGGACCGGCAGCTGCTGCTCAAACAAGATTATTTTAATCTGCCTAGGCAATCAGACTCTAATCGGACTCCAGCGGCCAATCCGAAGCCCAGCTGGGGAAGAGCCCCGCCCACTCCCTAAAAAAACGGTGGGCCCCAGAAAAGGTGTTGGAGGTGCTATGGTGCCCCCGGGGGCCACATTGGAGACCCGTGCACTAGACATTTCCCCTTGCTCCCTTTCTTACCTGCTCCTTTAAAATTGTGTCCCCCTCCCCCAATTTCTCAACAGCATCCCTCCAGTATTCAAAAGTTACGCAGGTAGAGAAAGAGGTGCTTTTCTCCCTTTCTCACAATACAAAAACTCGTGGGCACTCCATTGAATTGCTGAGCGGTCGGGTTAGAACGGATAAAAGGAAGTTCTTCTTCACCCAAAGAGTGATTAACACATGGAATTCACTGCCATAGGAAGTGGTGGCGGCTACAAGCATGGACGGCTCCAAGAGGGGATTGGATAAACATATGGAGCAGAGGTCCATCAGTGGCTATTAGCCACAAGGTATAGATAGGGGCTCTGGGGCAAGTGATGCTCTGTCTTCTTGGTGCTTGGGGGGGTCAACAGTGGGAGGGCTTCTAATGTCCTGGCCCCACTGGTGGACCTCCTGATGTCACCTGTATTTCTGGCCACTGTGTGACACAGAGTGTTGGACTGGATGGGCCTTTGGCCTGATCCAACATTGGCTCCAACATTGGCTGCTCTTATGTTCTTATGTTCTTACGCGCAAGATCAGCAAGGAGACAAATTGCACGCCTCCCGTCTGGTAATGGGAGCAACCCCTAAGGGTCAACCAAACCGTCCAGTTGTTAACGGGACTGACTTGGAGGCAAGGTTATGTGTCAGCAAAAAATAAATCAAGAACACGCTGAAGATGTCCGGCCTTCTTCTTTTCTAAACAACAAAGATCTGGCCTTCTGATACATTGCCTTGCCCTTTGGAACCGGCTTTCCCTTGCTCAGCAGTCTGGTCAACGATTCTACCAACCTCAGCAGAAGATGCTTTCCAGACCTGAACTCAAGGGAAAGGACTTTAAGTTCCACATAAAATTTGTTGCTAGAGGTGGCAGGTAGCCCTGTGTATCCAAAGCAAAATCTTAAGAGCGTAGCCCAAAATCTATTTTCCCCTTCTCCTGTCCTTTGAAAAACATCCAATCTGACTATTAAGAGTTCTTGACACCTTGAACGCTTTGGATTTATACCCTGCCCTTCACTACCCAAAGTAGTCGCAGAGTAGCTTACAAACTCCTTTCCCTTCCCCTCCCCACAACAGACACCCTGTGAGGTAAAAGAAGAAGAAGAAGAGATTGGATTTATACCCCGCCCTTCACTACCCAAGTGTCTCAGAGCGGCTTACAAACTCCTTCCCCTTCCCCTCCCCACAACAGACATCCTGTGAGGTGGGTGGGGCTGAGAGAGCTCTTGAAAGAAACTGCTCTTTTTGAAGAACAGCTCTTATCAGAACTGCGGCTTGCCCAAGGTCATCCAACAGCTGCATGTGGAGGAGTGGGGAATCAAACCCGGTTCTCCCAGATTAGAGTCCATATACTTAACCACTACACCAAACTGGCCCAGTGTCATCAGATCTTGGAAGCTAAGCAGGATTGGTCCTGGTTACTGCTTGGATGGGAGACCACCAAGGAAAGTCCAGATTCTCCCAGATTAGAGTCCATATACTTAACCACTACACCAAACTGGCCCAGTGTCATCAGATCTTGGAAGCTAAGCAGGATTGGTCCTGGTTACTGCTTGGATGGGAGACCACCAAGGAAAGTCCAGTCGAGTCCGACTCTTCGTGACCCCCTCGACCACATCACGCCAGGCCCTCCTGTCTTTCGCCGTCCTCCGGAGTTTGCTTAATTTCATGTCTGTTGCCTCGATAACACTGTCTAACCATCTCATCCTTTGCCGTCCCCTTCTTCTTTGACCTTCGATCTCTCCCAGCATCAGGGTCTTCTCCAGTGAGGGCTCCCTTCTCATTTGGTGACCAAAGTACTTGAGCTTCAGCTTCAGTCTCTGGCCTTCTCAGGGTTGATTTATTTTAGGATTGACTGATTCGATCTCCTTGCAGCCCAAGGGACTCTCAAGAGTCTTCTCCAGCACCAGGGTCGCTACGCACAAGAAATCACAGAGCAGCAAGATGAAAGAGGAAATGAGATGTGTTTAGTGGGACGAAAAGGAAGTGAACCTGTAAGACGGATGAAGACAGACTT
>NW_015162631.1:58300-59729 GCF_001447785.1 Gekko japonicus
GCAATCATCGAATAATAATGTGCAGGATACGGTCGCTTCAGGAATGGCAGGTATAAGACAAGACAAAGAGAAGGAGACACGGACAGAGGAAGGAGGAGAGATCGGTTTGGACACGAAGTCACGGAATGCAAGCGAGACTCACTCCAAAAGCAAAAGCCGCGTAATATCTTCGATTGGTGGTGGAAAGGGCCCTCAAAAGTCACAGCCGACTTATGGTGACCCCGTAGAGTCATCAAGGCAAGAGAAGAACAGAGGGGGTTTGGTATTGCCTGCCTCTGCGTAGCAACCCTGGGCTTCCTTGGTGGTCTGCCATCCAAGTCCCAACCAGGACCAACCCTGCTTAGCTTTCAAGATCTGACGAGATCCAGCTAGCCTCGGCCATTCAGGTCAGGTCGGGTCTGCCCGTCCCCAATTTGTTGTTGTTGTTCAGTCGCACAGTCGAGTCCGACTCTTCGCGACCCCATGGACCAGCTCCCGCCAGGCCCTCCTGTCTTCCGCCGTCCTCTGAAGTTGGCTCAATTTCATGTTCGTTGCATCTGTGACACCGTCTAACCATCTCATCCTTTGCCATCCCTGTCTTCTTTGACCTTCAATCTTTCCCAGCATCAGGGTCTTCTCCAGTGAGGGCTCCCTTCTCATCGGGTGGCCAAAGTCTTTGAGTTTCAGTTCCATTATCTGGCCTTCCAGGGAACAGTCAGGGTTGGTTTCTTTTAGGATTGACTGATTTGATCTCCTTGCAGTCCAATATCCCACCCTTAATGGCTTAAAAAGCTTATCATGGTAGAAAGAGCTCTCTGCTAGACCAAGCAACCCGATACAGTGTCAATCTATGAGCCATTGGTTGGGTGGCCATTGGAATGGTGGTTCTCGCTTACCATTTACCGGGCCGTACCATACATAAATGTGTGGGCATGGTGGACAATGCTAACGTCTCCGTACCTGGAAGGGGTGACCGCCACAGGTGTCCTTGTTACGGTTGCACGACTCATGGTGCGTTCGCAATGACGTCCGAGGAAACACAACTGTTCCATGGAGGCAAACTCGCCTGGCTCCTGCCTGTGGTCTATGAAGAAGCATGTGGACCAAGCCTTATGAGTTGGAATCGCCCTGTTTCTCAGTGTCATGGCAAGAATACTTTCACCCATCCGGGAACCTGCAAAGCAAAGCAAGGATTTCATAAACCGATGGCAATAAATTAGGTTTACAGAAATACTGTGCAAGCGGAAACCGTATCAGGTCAACAGGTTTCCCCCTATTTGTTTAGCCCACTCTGGACAAAGTCCTACCAGAGTTCTTTAGCTGCTATTGGAGCCCTTAATGATCAACTGCTCAGATTTCATGGTAGAATGATCACTTAAAATGAAAATCTGCAGCCATCTATTAACTGTCTGCCCCTTTACCACCCCCACCCCTCTGCACACAGCCTCCC
>NW_015162632.1:0-1442 GCF_001447785.1 Gekko japonicus
TTGGATAACATGGAGAGACAGTTGTTGTCCGGTAGTATCCCCCTCTTGGACACACCTTAAGGTGAGGGGGTTTATGTGTGTCAGTGAAGCTGAAAGCAATACCATAAGGAGTTTAGACTCTGTCAAGAGGCTAAATTCCTAGCAGAGTCCCTTAAGGCAGAATGATCTCAGCTGAGACGCCAGACCAAGAAGCATCCACCCCCTTCGAGGATCAGTTGCCACATCAGCAGAACAGAACGGGCACTTCCAATGGTTATGGGGGCACAGGAATCTTTGAACAGTAGCTACTGGGCAGCAGCAGAAGTGGAAGGTGATTTCATAGACAATGGCAGTGATGCTTCAGCAAACTCAGGTTAGTCCTGAGGAGAAGGCAGCAATGGCAAGCCACTTGTGATCATCTGTACTTTGAAAACGATATGAAGAAACCATTCGAAATGAAAAAAGAAAGAGAGGAACCCAAGTCTGATAGTGCTCAAAAAGCTACTGGGGAAAAGCAGAGGACAAGTTCAACGAGTAGCGCTGTTCTTAATGATGCAACTGGATTAAAGCTGAAAGGTGTTCAGTTGTTGATGTGAACGGATGCAAAAGGAAAGTCCAGAGTGCTTTGGCATAGAATAGGAACATGGAACATGAGATGTATGGATCAAGACAAGTGCGATATCGTGAAATGAAAAATAGCATGCTTAGACATGGCAATCCTGGGTGTGAGTGAACTAAAGTGGACTAAAGATCCCAACTCCATGCCATTCTTTTGTCCCCCGTTTCGGTATGCGCATTGTCGCACACTGCATAGGGAGCACTCAGTGCAGAGATGTGAATCATCGATCCCTTGTTGAAGTACACAGGAAACACACGGAAAAAAAACCCCCACGATTCACCCCCGGTTGCGTCTGATCACGTAGTGGCGGGCTGCCCCCACAGCTCCCAGGATCGCACAAATGTGGGTCAAATTCCTGTGGAGCAAATAGCCTCACTTCCCCTCTGTGTTATCTCGCGCGTGTGAATGCAACCTGAGGCTGTCATATTTTGGTCACATTGTGAGAAGACAAGAGTCACTGGAAAAGACAATAATGCTAGGGAAAGTTGTACGTAGCAGGAAAAGAGGAAGACCCAACATGAGATGGATGGACTCCACCAAGGAAGCCAAGGCCATCAGTTTGCAAGAGCTGAGCCAGGCTGTTAATGATGGGACATTTTGGTGGTCATTCATTCACAGGGTCACCATAGGTCAGAAGTGACTTGATAGCACTTAATACACACAACGGATGATTTCACACTAGAGCTGCCTCGATGTTTGCGCTGCCGTTTGCCTCTATACTATTGGTCAATTTCACACCCGAAGCCGCGGGGCTGCATTTGGCCCGCGGTTCCGCCCGATTTCCTCCGCAGTTTCGTGATCCTCAAAAAACAGGATCACGAAACTGCGGGGGAAATCAGGTGAA
>NW_015162632.1:1745-3899 GCF_001447785.1 Gekko japonicus
GGCAGCTTTGGGGGGGGGGGGGTCTCCTAAGTCCTGAGGGGGGACTTGATGGAAATCAGAACAAACTTTTATATGAGTACGGCACTTTTTTAAAAAACAAAAAGCACTGGAGATTTCCTGAGTTGACTCAAGCACTCAACTTGTCCTGAAAAGTAATTGGAGCAGAATACACAGCCTGTTTTTAATCACATCAGCATCAATGATTTCTAGAGCACCCCAACCGAGTCAAATGGACATTCACTGGGAACGTACAAAAAAAACTCATTTGTCTATCTTCCAAATCCTCTGCAAGGTGTAAAGACCAGTTGCCATTGTAATTCAGCACACGAGATGTATAAAGTAAACAGAGCGAAGCCCAATTGAAGCCTGTGTGGCAATTCCCTGAAAAGGACGGTGTCACTTTAAGAAATCCTGTGTGGGAGGCGATGCAGGCACCTCGACTTGTTATTTACCTGTTTGTACTGTAATGTCAGCAAGTGCCCGATCTCTGGTTTCTTACGGATTAGTGCTCCCTTCCTTTCTTTGACAACTTTATTAGAGAGCAGGAGCCCAGATCCTTTTGTGGGAGAGAAAAAATGTGTTTCCGCTCGACCGCTGTGAACAGAAACCCACAAGAGCCACAAGACTTGGAAGCGAACGGGTTTTATTAAAAAGCAGGTAAGACTCGAAAGACCAGAGTTGTAAATTGTACGTTTAAATGCCTTGCTTGTCTGGGACAAGCATGTGGGCAGGGGAACCCTGCCTTCCCCTAAAATGTCAGGTTTAGAAGAAACATACAGGGACTGTAGGCAAAGGTGGGTGGAGTTTCTGTGCATCGGACCAGAAGAAGGAATTTGGAAAGGCTGAGCAAAGTTTCTGGGGTCCTCTCATCTGCTCTGCACTGACGATCTAATGGACAAGGACGTCGGCGTCGGCGTCGGCCTCCTTCTCCTCGGGTCGTCCGAATGGTACGTAAGCAATCCAGCTTTCAAAATGGCTCATAAATAGTTATCCAGCCCAAAGCGTACTGCCCTCAGTAAGCGGAATGATTGTGAAAACATTGACTCTTTCATGGAGTGAAGGAACCACGTCTCCTAATGCAGCACTGTAAAAAAAACAGTGTTTTGATCTTAGAGTGCAACAGCACAAGGAACGGGTGCATTGTAATGGCCGAGAGGGTGATGTGCAGTTTGGGAAGAGTGCTGTACAAATTTCTCTGCAGCCACACGAGTACGCCTTAAGGACAGGTGGTCCTCCCTGATCTGCTGCCTGGGGCTAAAAATACCTTGCAAGGATTGTGTAGATCATAGTTCCAACGGGCTTTGGATACTTGACAAAATAACATGCAACTAACAAAATAACATACAAGAAGCGAATTGGTATAAGCAAGAACTCAGCAAGTATATTGTGATGATAAAACGAATGGTACTAACATATTTGAAGGAGCTGCGGTGGCTCAAGTGGTTAAGACGCTGAACTGCAGGCTGTGGAAGGTCGGTAGTTCAGCAGTTCGAGACCAGGGGGCCGCATGACGGAGTGAGCTCCTGTCTCTAGTTCCAGCTCCTGCCAACCTAGCCGTTCGAAAGCAAGACATTGCAAGTAGATAAATAGGTACCACTTTGGTGGGAAGGTAACAGCGTTCCATGCGTCTCGGTGTTTAGTCATGCCGGCCACATGACCACGGAAACGTCTTCGGACAGCGCTGGCTCTTCGGCTTTGGAACGGAGATGAGCACCGCAACCCTAGAGTCGGGCTCGACTGGCTTTCGAACAAGGGAACCTTTACCTTTTTACTAACATCCTTATACTAATAGCCAAGTTGCCCCCTCCGTGCGGATACTTAAATCAGCACGGAGGGGGCAGCTGGGGGGCCGGGGAAGGTTTGTGCACATGTGGGCCAGTCCCCACGTGTGCACAAAAATAAAAAAAGTTTAAAAAAAAATTGGGGGGATGTTAAAATCCCCCCGAAAGTGCAAGAGCGTCTCGTGCGCGTGCGCAGGAGACGCTCTGGAACGTCGCCGCCGGAGCTGGAGCCGGGAGGGTGGGGAGAGAGAGAGTGCGAGGTGCCTCGGAGATGGTGAGGGGGGGAGCCGGAAAGAGACGGAGCCAAGGCCTGCGCGGCTTCCAAGCCGTGCGGGCCTCGGGTCGGAGCCGGTGGGGGGGCAAGGGGGGGGGG
>NW_015162632.1:6790-11163 GCF_001447785.1 Gekko japonicus
TCCGGTGGCACCTTGAAGACCAACAAAGTTTTATTCTGGGTATAAGTGTTTGTGTGCACGTGCATGCACACAAAAGCTTATACCTAGAATAAAACTTTGTTAGTCATAAAAAAGGTGCCACTGGACTCAAACTTTGCAATATGTCTGTGAACTGGTCAACATCTTCTCCAGGCTAAACATGCCCATTCCTTCGAGAAAGAGAACATGTTGTCGAGTCCACAAACAACTCATGGCAAGCCCATCCATGTTGTCCAGTCAAGAGACGAGCGGTGGTGATTCTCTAGCTTGGAGAAATAACGGCTGAGGGGTGACATGATCGAGGTTTATAAGATTACGCATGGGATAGAACAGGGAGAGAAAGAAGGACTTTTCTCCCTTTCTCACAATACAAGAACTCGTGGGCACTCCATGAAATTGCTGAGCGGTTGGGTTAGAACGGATAAAAGGAAGTACTTCTTCACCCAAAGAGTGATTAACACATGGAATTCACTGCCACAGGAGGTGGCGGTGGCTACAAGCATGGACGGCTTCAAGAGGGAATTACATAAACATATGGAACAGAGATCCATCAGTGGCTATTAGCCACAAGGTATAGATAGGAACTCTCAGTCTGGGGCAAGGGATGCTCTGTCTTCTTGGTGCTTGGGGGAGGGGCAACAGTGGGAGGGCTTCTAGTGTCCTGGCCCCACTGGTGGACCTCCTGATGGCACCTGGTCTTTTTGGCCACGGTGTGACACAGAGTGTTGGACTGGATGGGCCATTGGCCCGATCCAACATTGGCCTCTCTTATGTTCTTAGTGTTTTACTTATTGTATTTATTGTGTGTGTTCTGTTATTCTGTTTTTATGCTGTAAATCTGCATTTAGCAGATTATTATAGGTAGGAACCCACCCTGAGCCTGCATTGCAGGGAGGGTGGGATATAAATTGAAGGAAATAAATGATGATAATAAATAATTCTGCACTAGCAACAACCCCCCTCATTTTATTTGCATGCAGCACTGAAATCCTTTTTTTTTCCCCACTAGGGACCTTGCTGTTTGCCTCCTCTCCGACCCCCCTTTCAAGTCAATACCAGCGTGGAACTAAACCTCGCAAATCTCCTTTTAAACTCTCCCCCCCCCATCATTTCAATTTTTAAAAATTCAGCAATCGGAGACTAGCGATAGTCTCATATCGCAGGACTCATGCTGCTTGTAAAAAAAATAAGGATTTTAAAATGAGGGGAAAATGAGGGGGACATTGTGTTTGTACACTGATGAAGGGGGGAAGGATGACAGAAGGTGCAGAGTGCGCAAAATGACCTCAATGTGGGGGGGGGCAGTGAGCTTCCATAGGCGGCAAAAGGGTGGGGAGGAATTCTGAAGAGATCTGTACGCTTTTGCATTACCTTTGGCGTGAAAGCAAAATAAGGGAGAAATCAGCACAGAAATCTCAGGACATCTGGGGAAACAGTGACCAGAAAGTGAACGGAGCACCTTAAGGGAGGGAAATCAATGCAGGCCCCGGTCACACAGGCCAGATAACACAGGGGGGAGGCGTGGGTGTTCACCCTGGAGCAAAATAAAGAGCAGGAGCCCGATCACACGGTCCCCCGAGTCTCCGTGCTTCGGCTGTTAGCTGGCAATCACACGGCGATGCTGCAGCGTGGCAAAGAAGCGGCGCGGCACGATCACGCAAGCATTTTGCGTTTGCACACATGCGCAGTTCCGCAGAGCAGCACTGCTTTCAGATCCGTGTTTATGCACCTGCGCTTATGAAAAACATCCAGTTTGCAACGTGACGTGGACAGGCGCCAGATGCCACGGGATACTAGCGCTCCCGCGATCAAACGCCCGCCCGTGCCGCGCGTTTTCTGGATACTAGTGCACTTTTCTTGGTACTTTTTAACTCTGCATCTTTGGTGGGACGCCACGGGTTGGCCACAGGTGCGCTACGCTTCCCAGATGTTGCGGTGTGACCGCGCCCCGAAAATCCGCCCGACATTTGTGCCTTTCGCGTGGAAAATTCTTCATGTGACCAGGGCAGCAGAACAGCAAAGAAAACCCAACGGACATGCACGGTGAAAGCGAAGGGAAACACCCGTGCACAATAGGCCAGTGATTAAGCTTGGAAATCCAATCTGTCTTTCTCTTGGGCTGCCATTCTATTTACAGTTTTATCTTATCAACTCCAGTAGGCCAAATCCAGGTGTTTTGTTCCCTGGGAAAAGTCAATGCTTGTTGAAAGAAAACCGTTTGCCGCAAACAAAACGGCTCAGAATTGAGAAGACGAAGGGTAGATAACAGCCTTTGCCACACGCTTCACGAGAGCCATAAATACTCTGAGCAAACTTAAATTTCCATCCAGCCAGATCTGATAAAAAAAAAAGAAATATACGCTCTTTTATGATTTTTTTAAAAAATGAGTGTTTGTGCATCTGCCGCTTTTGTTCTCTTGCAAGTTTACTTTTTAATTTACTTCACGTATGCCCTCCTTTTCTCCCCGAAGGGGTCCCGGAACAGCTTCCAACATTCTCCCCTTCTCTATGTAACCCTCACAATAACCCTGAGAGGTAGGCTAGGCTGCATGCAACCCTCACAATAACCCTGAGGGGTAGGCTAGGATGAGAGTCTGTGACTGGCCCAAGGTTACCCAGCCAGCTTCCCTGACAGAGTAGAGATTCGAACGGGGGCCTCCCAGAGATCCAAGTCCACCGCTCTCACCACTACACCACACTAAGTTCTAAGTATTATTGACATCTGCATAATCCAAGCATGATTGAGCATTTGCAGCTGATCCACGTTTTCTCAGATACATCTCCCTGGTTTCAGTGGACCTTACGCCCAGGCAATACCCAGGGAAATGACATGCAAAGTGAATTTGCAATGGCCAAATAACAGGAGGGAGTGAGGTTCTTAACCCTTTCCTCACCGACCGCTTGTCACCGGAACTGCTGCTCCTGGACTTTTTTCATGAGCTACGCAATGACAGTGTGGTGAAAGTAGCAATGTATACATCTTAACAGGAGACTGGACAAGGAACTCTTGCTAGTCCTGAATTTCTTAAGAAACTGTGGTTTTCACAGGTTTCCTTGAAAAGATGGTGTCATTGGCTTTTAAGCCCAGTATGTCAGGTGTTGCTTAACAACTACGTATCTGATTTGCTAATAAGGCTGTCCTAGAGATGCTTTGCACCATCCCATTAAAGATAGAATCCTTTTTAAAAACATAACACAGCCCATGCTAGACCTCTGTGCATTCCCAGCCTAACCCAGGAGCAAAAATAACCCAAGAGACCTTCTGAGGCTCCAAAAATAGCTCGAGACAACAGATCGAAAGGATATTGTTGACCTCATTTAGAAAACTAGTTTGGGGAGACTTTGTCTTGGGTTGGGTTGGAAAATACCTGGAGACTTTGGGGTTGGATCCAGGAGAGGGGGGGGTTCGGGAGGGGTGGGCCTTAGCACGGTACAGTGCCATAGAGTCCAACCTTCAGAGCAGCCATTTTCTCCAGGGGAGCTGATCTCTGTCAGCTGGAGACCAGTTGTAAAAGCGGGGGATCCCCAGGCCCCACCTGGAGACTGGCAACCCTAGAAAACAGGCCTGGTTGGAAGTATTCCAAAGCGAGCAAGTCAATGTCTCCCCATTTGCCAAGATTATCACTGTCTCCAGGGTGTAAACTGATCCTCTGCGAAGAACTCTTTCCTTCTCAAGAGCAGCGTTACACAATTTGCCCCGTGAGGATGCTCGGTCGTGAAACCCCTCCCATCTGCCAGGGGGGGTTCCAACAATGGTGTGTGCCAAGAAGCATTACCTTCAAGCAGATTTGGGTAGGCCACACAAGGATCTGTTCCCGCCGACTGCACAGCCGAGGGCCAAAATCTTCTACACATGAGTGGTTAAGGAGCTGGAAAGGAGAACTCCCTACACTGCAGGGAAAGATTCATAGTCCCTCCTTCGTTTTGTCTTGGGGTGAATTGACAGCCAATTCTAGAATCTGAGAAGGCAACTGCCTGGAACTCTACCACCATATTTCGTCATTTTCCCCTTAAGAGGTAACCAGGAACATCTGAAACGTAGTGTTTCTGGAAAATCACTTTTAAATTTTTTAAAAAATAATTTTTATTAAATGAATATAAAACAGTTGATACAAACAGAGAACCGCAAACAGTACAACTTACTTAACATTAATAATAGTCTTGATATTCTATTCAGTATATCTATCCAAAGGTCGTTTCGTAGAAAAAGAGCTAGGGGAACTCATTAGCATAACTCATTAGCATATGCCACACCCCCTGACATCACCAGAAGTGTGTCATAAGGCCACACCCCCTGACATCACCGGAAGTGTGTCATAAGGCCACACACCCCGCCCCCAATGGTCCCGGCCGCC
>NW_015162632.1:11202-33120 GCF_001447785.1 Gekko japonicus
ATGTGCCCCGCCCCCCGTACCTCACCCGGGGGAACTGCGATCCGCGATCCCCCCCCCGAAATGACCTCTGTATCTATCTAAAACATAACTATTTAAAACTCTTCACGCGTTTTCTAATAATACAGTTGGGTTAGCAACCATCTTATATAAAGGTACCCATGTCAGACACATTGTCTGAAAACCTCCAATGCGAGTTAGAGGTAATCTCGACTAAGAGTATGAAGCCCCAAACCTCATCAGCTGGTTAGCGGTTATCCAGTCAAGAGCAGTGTGGCACTGGCCCCCCCTCGCACTCTCAAAACCTGTACCTAGTTTCCAGACGTGCCTTGGGTGGGAGGCAGAGACCCCTGCCCTAAACTTGGGTTCCAGACATGCCCTGGGCAAGTGGACAGATCTCCCTTATGCCTAAACGCAGGTTCAAGACGCGCCTTGGGAGGGAGAGACCCCTGCCCTAAACTCGGGCTCCAGATGCGCCCTGGACAAGCGGACAGAGATCCCTTGAACCTAAACTTAGGCTCAGGACGTGCCGTGACTCTGGAGAGAGAGAGAGGGAGAGTCCCCCCCCCCATTTCTAAACCATAGATAGGGTTCGTAGGTTGACCCTGGAATGCTGGATCGAGGAATCCCATTCCCGAAACCTTTTCTCTGGGGAGTCGGGACCGAGGTCACCAAGCACCGCTTGAACCGCCCCAGAGCAGAAAGTAAAGACGCCGCAGGACCAACTCATGAGTCGTAGGGCGACCACGAGTCAGTTTTCCCCAAGTTTTATAATACTTGGGAACCAAGCCTCGATAATTGAGATGCTCGGGAGTCTTTTCTCCCAATGCGCCATTGGAACACTTGCCAGCATTGATCCATCCAACGGCAGCGATCCACTTATGTCAGCTGACCACCCCGGGTTATGGGACTTTTTCCCCTTTGGGGATCCACTCTTCCTACCCATGGCGGCATGGTTGTTGTGTTTCATTTTGGGTTGGATTGCCCACAGACATCAGATGGCTAAAATTATGGCCAACTGCAAGAAGGAAATGGGAAAACACGCTAGCGAGGTTCCAAACTTAGAAGCAGGACATGAGAGAGAGCTAAAAGTTGTGAGAGAAGAACACACCCGAGAGTTGGAATCCCTCCGAAGGGACCATAAAGCTGAGACAGAGAGATCTCAGGCAGAGTTGGATAGACAGAAATCCGAACACATTCATGGGATTGATTCACAAAGAGACTATTATGAGGAGTTACAGGAGAAGAAAAAAACATGAATTTGAGACAGAGCTAACAGAGCTCCAAAAGGTTAATGATGAAGAGGTTTACCGCATGAGAGCAGAAAGGGTTAACCTAGTTATTGTTGTAAGCACCGCTTATGGCAGACGCCACGCAAGAGGCAAAACGCTTAACTGCAGAAGCCTCGGAAAGGGCCACAATTGCAGAAGCATCTCTGGCTAAAATCACAGAAGAGCTAGCCGCAGCCCAGTCAGCTGTGCACTACCTCACAGAGCAAAATCATGCCAAAAGAGGACTTGTCACTCACAACTCATGCCACAAGGAAACTGAATCCCTTAAGGGACAATTGGGACTCCAACGAGCAGTAATCTCTGCCATTGAGCCGGAAGGTCTAATTGATCTGGCCGATAGTGAATCAGAGAAGGAAGAGCTTTCGGACTCTGCCAGTCCGAAGGGCCCTGTCCCCATGAAACCCGTCAACACTAAGACTACTAGGACTGGAAATAGGTCGACAACCCAGACAGTCACAGAGACTCGCCTTTGGCGACCAGACGAAGTTAGGGCAGTAGCCGAGGAAGTAGGCACCCTTAACCGAGAAAATGCAGTCCAATGGATGACAACTGCAGCCACCGCATACTCTGGTCTAAATGGGGAAGATCTTACACTGTTAGCCTGCAGATGTGCCACGGGAGCGAGCCTAGCAGCTATTAATGTGGCCATCCCCACTGGAAATTTGGGTGCCGCAACTAAGATTCAGTGGATGAGAGAGGTCCTGACCTACCTGCACCCAAACACTAGCTTGACCGCCCTATTCCCATGTCTTCTTCGATTAAAAAAAATATTTTCCCCCTTGATGTTGGCTGTATAATAGTTTTTGTAACAAATGATTTGATGAGCATGTATTATTTTTATGTGTCGGGCTCTTTAAAAGAGATTCAACAAAGTCACCACCTGTAAGTAATTAATGAGAGGAGAAGCGTTAAAATATGAAGATAAGAACAGGGCAACGTAGAGATATAGCAAGCTACAGCAAAGAGCTTTACACTGAGACGGATTGAAGTTGTGTAATAGAATTCTACAAACAAATTTGACAGGATTGGCTGTGAGCAATGCTCCCTGTAAGCTGTGGAGTCTTGTGAGCAAAAATTCTACTTTGTGAGCTACCAGCATTAAAGTTGTGAGCGAACGATTTGGCTGCTGCATAAATTAGTTTGTTCTGGAGCCACCCTTCCTGAGCTAAGACAAAAATGTGTGAGTCAGAGCTCACACTAACTCAGCTTAGAGGGAACATTGGCTGTGAGTATCCTAAGTAGGTTATTTTGTTCGACATGTTAAGTTTCTCTCTTCTCTTACTGTGGTATTTGAAGAAGTATTGTGATGTTTCAGTGACAGCCAGGTTTGCCTTGAGAAACGATGTAAACAGGGATCTTTAGCTGGCCTGTTGGAAGCCGTGACAGTTGCTACACTTGCACTAAATGTACACAAGAAGGAACTGATAAGGAAATAATTATGGCAGGAGTACTTTATTTATTTAAAACATCCATTTATAACCTTTTCATGTATATGTTTATATGACTGTGCTTGATAAACAATATAACTGACTATACAAGGTTACACTGAGCAGTTATATCGCGGCTGCATTTTGGCTCTTCTAGGGTTGCCAGGTCTGGGTTGGAAAATACCTGGAGACTTTGGGGGTGGATCCGGGAGAGGGCGGGGTTTGTGGAGGGGAGGGGCCTCCATAGGGTCCACCCTTCAGAGCAGCCATTTTCTCCTGGGGAGCTGATCTCTGTCAGCTGGAGATCAATTGCAAAAGCGGGAGATCCCCAGGCCCCACGTCAATGTTCCCTCTAAGCTGTGGAGTCTTGTGAGCAAAAATTCTATTTTGTGAGCTCCTGGCATTAAAGTTGTGAGCGAGCGATTTGGCTGCTGCATAAATTAGTTTGCTCTGGAGCAATGTTCCCTCTAAGCTGTGGAGTCTTCTGAGCAAAAATTCTACTTTGTGGGCGGCTGGCGTTAAAGCTGTGAGCGAGCGAGTTGTCTCCTGCATAAATTAGTTTGCTCTGGAGCTGTCTTTCCTGAGCCAGAGGCTAA
The DNA here is from genome assembly GCF_001447785.1 of Gekko japonicus. NCBI lineage: Eukaryota > Metazoa > Chordata > Lepidosauria > Squamata > Gekkonidae > Gekko > Gekko japonicus. Next base: position 14,515 of record NW_015162632.1, read on the forward strand.
AAAACTGAGCTAGCTCACACTAACTCAGCTTAGAGGGAACACTGCTCTGGAGCCCTCCTTCCTGAGCAAAGACAAAAATGTGTGAGCCGGAGGCTAAAAAACTGTGAGCTGGCTCACACTAACTCAGCTTAGAGGGAACACTGCCCCACCTGGAGGCTGGCAACCCTAGGTAGTTACCCACCTGAAGGCTGGTAGCCTTAAATGGGGTGTGTGAAAGCCAGCCCCACCCACCTCGGCCCCACGTCCTGCCACTTACACAGCCAGGGCAGCTTTCCCCGCCCCTGTACAAATCTGTGATTTTTTCAGAAATCAGGAACCCCTACAGAAGGCGGATAGGATATTGCAGGTCATATGAGCTTTAAAGACAGGCGTGTTTCTCAGACCTCTGTGGTGTTGTCGGTTTTTTTCTGTTCACAGATCAGTTCCAAAGGTTGAGGGAAGAAAAGTGAGCGGGAGGCGATGGTGCCGACCGTCCTGGCGCCGTGGACGATTGCCTTGGTCATCTTGGCCGCAGTGCTGGTCATGGGCTTCCTCATGTTCCTCCCTCCTGCCGTCGTGCTGATCTGGAGAATGACGTCCTTGTCACAGATCTCTTTGGACGGTGCTGTGTAGCCCTCGGCCATCCTGATTACGGAGGACGGAAGCCATGGGGACCGCCTGGGAATGTGGTCCATGTGAAACAACAGGTGCTGGTCGTTGAGATCCTGGACAGGAAACAACAGTCTGTGTCTGGAAACATCGGATGGAAAAGTGGACTGGTTCTGCATTTTTTGGGGGGGGGCCTGGGCAGTGAGACCCCAAAGGCCCCCGGCTGCCCACCACCAGGGCTCCCTGATGCCTTCTTTTCCACCCCCACATCTCCATGTCCTCCACCCGTGTGGGCATCCTTCCCCTACTGGCACACCCTCGGTTGCCCGCACTACTGGGAGGCTGGCAGCCTTAAATGGGGTGCGTGGAAGCCAGCCCCACCCACCTCGGCCCCACTTCCTGCCACTTACACAGCCAGGGCAGCTTCCCCCACCCCTGTACAAAAACTGTGATTTTTCAGAAATCAGGAACCCCTACAGAAGGCGGATAGGATATTGCAGGTCATAGGAGCTTTAAAGACAGGCGTGTTTCTCAGACCTCTGTGTGTTGTCGGGTTTTTTTTTCTGTTCACAGATCAGTTCCAAAGGTTGAGGGAAGAAAAGTGAGCGGGAGGCGATGGTGCCGACCGTCCTGGCGCCGTGGACGATTGCCTTGGTCATCTTGGCCGCAGTGCTGGTCATGGGCTTCCTCATGTTCCTCCCTCCTGCCGTCGTGCTGATCTGGAGAATGACGTCCTTGTCACAGATCTCTTTGGACGGTGCTGTGTAGCCCTCGGCCATCCTGATTACGGAGGACGGAAGCCCTGGGGACCGCCTGGGAATGTGGTCCGTGTGAAACAACAGGTGCTGGTCATTGAGATCCTGGACAGGAAACAACGGTCTGTGTCTGGAAACATCGGATGGAGAAGTGGACTGGTTCTGCATTTTTTGGGGGGGGGCTGGGCAGTGAGTCCCCAAAGGCCCCCAGCCGCCCACCACCAGGGCTCCGAGATGCCATCTTTTCCACCCCCACATCTGCATGCCCTCCACCCGCTTGGGCATCCTTCCCCTACTGGCACACCCTCGGTTGCCCGCACTACTGGCACACCGTCTCCCTGGCAAGGCCGGCGAGTGCCTGCCACTGAGACTGCCTGCTGCCCTTGGCACCTGAAGGCCACCACTGTGCATCAACCACTCACCCTTCCCTCAGTGACTCTGTAGCTGCCGCCACCTCCTGTGACAGTGAATTCCAGGTGTTCAGTCTTTTGACAGCAGCCCTGATACAGACAGATGTGTTTCCTTTTAACTCAGCTCAAAGTGCCTCCCTGTTCAGCGCCCGACGGTGTCAACCAGTATTAAGAAAAACGTTTTAAAGCGAGTGCAATAGATACCATTCTGGAAGGGCAGTCATGTTAGCCTGCAGTAGTAAAATAAAGCAGGAGTCGATGCCACCGGGAATACTAACAAAGTGTGTTCCGATAGAAGCTTTCTTGAGTCATCAAATGCAATGAAGTGCACGTCTATTAGGCTGATGCTTTATATCTGTGACTAGGGCTTCGAGGTTGCCCACTATGGCAGGGAAACTCCTGTCTTCAAGCAGTAGAAAAGAGCCAGGCTGATTTCCCACAAGCGCTGCTCCGCGCTCACTCCGCCCTTTTGCCCCGATGGCACGTGTCAATGTCACACAAGCTGCTGCGCGGCCGCATTTTGCCCCGCAGCTTCGCGTGATTTTCCCCGCAGTCCTGTTTTTTTGAGGATTGAGTAGATGCGGAGGGAAATCGCCTGAAGCTCTGGGGCGAAATGCAGCTGCGCAGCAGCTTGTGTGAAATTGACACGTGCCATCGGGGCAAAAGGGAGGAGTGAGCGCGGAGCGGCGCTTGCGGGAAATCAGCCCCAGAGTCCACGAGCACCTTAAAGACTAACAGGATTTGTGGCAGGGGAGGAGCTTTTCCGAGCACACTGCTCACTTCTTCAGATCCTGAAGTATCTGAAGAAGTGACCAGTGACGCACACAAGCTCCTCCCCTGCCACAAATTCTGTTCGTCTTTAAGGTGCTCCTGGACTCTGGCTCTTTTCTACTGCTGCGGATAGACTCACACAGCTACCTATCTGGTCCTGTCTTCAGGGTCTTTGTAACCACTGCCACTGCATGGAGCAGAATGGGGTGGGAAATTGGACCTAGAAGTGTCATCCCAGCATTGCAGGGCAGTCTAGGAATTCCCCAGGTTAAAACCCACGGAGATTTGGGAGATTCCTAGAGCACTCCCAATGTCATAATGCCATTTTTGGGTCCATTTCTGGGCATCTTGTGACATTGACTTTTTAGAAAAGGGTGTTACAAATAGAAGGCAATTTGAAACAGGATCCAATCAGATGAGTAATTAGCTCGCTCAGACTGGGTGACGGCCACCCGCCAGCCGTTCATTGAAAAGCGATGTAGGATTAACAGAAAATCAAGTGCAAGGTAAGTCGGTACTATAGGAAGTTACAGAGGTATGGCTGAACTGATTGGTACATGTAAGGGCTGGGGTTTTCAAAAGTTTAACTCCTAGAATTAGTGAGCAATCCAAGGTCACCGTTAAAACGTAGGAGATAGATAACCTGGTGGTCCGTGGCCCTCGACCAGGACGAGGGCCTTCTCTGCCCTGGCCCCCCCACCTGGTGGAACATGCTCCCCATCGAGATCAGGGCCCTGCGGGATCTTACTCAGTCTCCTACCTGCCAGCCGTATCCATCTGTATTAATGGGTCGGAATTTTCACCAGCAGATATAACCACTGATTTTAAAATTTTATATTGTGCTTTTAAACTTTATTGTCATTGCTGAAACATGATGTGACCCGCCCTGAGCCCGCTTGCGGGATGGGTGGGATACAAATACGAAAAATAAATAAATAAGCCTTGAACTTGTGAATGAATTCTGCTTCACTGGTTTCGTGTTGGATTTTCTCTTTGAAGTTCCTTCGTAGGAGAACAGCGTCAAGGCCAGTCCAATTGTAACTTTTAGATCAGCAACAGATTGATATAACATGGCCGTGGTGAGAGGGGAATCCTAAGCAAGTATACAAAGTTGTGAGCGAGAGATTTGGCTGCTGCATAAATCAGTTTGCTCTGGAGCCATCCTTCCCGAGCTAAAGACAAAAATGTGCGAGCCAGAGGCTAAAAAACTGTGAGCGAGCTCACACTAACTCAGCTTAGAGGGAACACTGGTCAAGGCCTGTCCAATTGTAACTTTTATATCAGCAACAGATTGATATAACATGGCCATGGTGAGAGGGGAATCCTAAGCAAGTATACACAGAAATAAGTCCCATTGAGTTCACAGTGTATTTACATGGAAATCAGCCCCACTTCATTGAGGCTTACTCCCAAGTAAGTGTACTTACAACCGTTTGATTCAGTTGAGAGACTGCAGCCCCCGCTCATTTTGCATTCGCATTACGTAAACATGCAATGTGGCTCAATATTTGTCAGCTTCATGAAGTTCTTTTCGTTTTTTCTTCCCGGTTATTTATTCAGTAAGTCATCCGTTTCCCCTTGAGTCAGCCTCATAACTTTAAATCCAGTCTGGTGCATTGGCCTCAAGCTCTGTAATGTCCGAAATAAAACAGGCTGTGAATCTTCACTTTACTCAAAATAAAAGTTGGCCGTTCTTAACGCTTTTTGCAGATAAGAGTACATTAGATGAGTCATTGAAGAGAGAGAGAGAGGGGTAAACTTGTAGATCCAGTTCACATTCAGGTTGCAGTCAAAAGAAGAGAGACAGAAGACTGATGTAAAGAGTCCTTTCCCTATGAACAAATGGCCAGGTTGTCCGGCATCATGTGCGTGGGAATATGAAGGCACTGTATCTACAGGAGAGACCTGCAGACATGTGTCTCCCTTTGCTCTCCCCTATCGCTTCACATGGCCTTCCAAGGGCTCTTTTTGTAGCAGGAACTCATTTGCATATTAAGTGACACACCCCTCATGTAGCCAATCCCCCAAGAGCTTACAGTAGCTCCTGTAAGAAGAGCTCTGTAAGCTCTTGGAGGATTGGCTACATTAAGGGGGTGTGGCCTAATATGCAAAGGAGCTCCTGCTACAAAAAGAGCCCTTGGAAGGCCATGTGAAGTGAGAGGGGAGAGCAAAGGGAGAGAGAGGAGGGGTGGGAGGGAAGCGCCCAGGTTAAGACAAAGAGAGGCATCCCATTCAAGGAGATAACACCTATGCACACGTAGAGTGACGTGGCACCTCCCAGTGTCCAGGCATGCTGAGTCACTCACACTAACCGATGTGCTGCTGGAAATTGTATTGCTGAAATATTAATCCTTTACAACTGTTTGAAGTTAACTGTGGTATCGATTGTTCTGTCTTGTTGTCCGCTGTCTTGGGTGAGATTTTTCGAAGAGGCGGCATCTGCTGCCTTTTAGAAGGGCTTCTTTGTCCCATCGGCTCTGCTCGTATATTGATAAATAACTATTACAAAAATGCCACAACTGTCCAGTGTAGTGGTGTAGTGGTTAAGTGCACGGACTCTAATCTGGGAGAACTGGGCTTGATTCCCCACTCCTCCACTTGCACCTGCTGGATGACCTTGGGCAAGCCCTAGTTCTGTCAGAGCTGTTCTTGAAAAAGAGCCGTTTCTGTCAGAGCTCTCTCAGCCCCGCATACCTCACAGGGTGTCTGTTGTGGGGAGGGGAAGGGAAAGGAATTTGTGAGCCGCTCTGAGACTCCTTTGGGTAGTGAAGGGCGGGGTTTAAACCCAATCTCTTCTCTTCTTCTTCTTCTCTTCAGTGCTTTCTCTTCCAAAAGAAGCCAAACTCAATGACATTGCCCCGGAAACTTCTCATTGCTTGGGGAAGGCAGTTCACAAAACAATATCTTCATCTGACATTCTTGCCTGCTTGTGGGCCAGAATACAGGGAGACGAACTGAGGGCCAAACGAGACGTGACGGCATTCTCACGGCCACCACAAGCACAATGACACTGTTTTAGAGTGATTTTAAAATGCCACAAGGGCCTGGTCCTGATTAGGCCCACAGCAAGGCACTATTGCCTCCCCTCTCGTCCCTTTCCAAGTGCTGAAATAGCCACACACTCACCATGCCTATTTTGGTGCCTAAAAACATGTGTGTGGAGGGGGGAGGAATGAGAGCAGTACACACTGCATGTCGCTGGCCCTGAGTGGTCTTTCATAGAGAGGTTTTCTCACAGTTTCAGTGCCAAACTGCAGCAGCTTCTTCGTGGCACTGTTTCCCGTCTGTTGTCTTTCTGTGGTTTCCTCATCATTTCTGTGCTTTCTCAAACCACCTTTGACCACCTTTGACCTGATTTTGAGGAGAAAGTCCTGAAGAACTATGAGGGAACCGTGGCAAGATGAGGAAGCTTGGAGAAAAAGCACTGCAAGAAAAGGTTCTTGTGGCTGTGGTCACACGGAGCAGTGGCCACGCTACAGAGACGGAAGATAGGCGGATTTTCCGGGCGTGATCACAGCGCCACATCTGGGAAGCGTAGAGCTCCCATGGCGAACCCGAGGCTTCCCGCCGAAGATGCGGGGTAAACAACTAGTACCTCCGAGGTACTAGTTTCCAGAAACCGCGGGGCAAGGGCGGGCGCCTGATCACATTTCTGGTGGTAGTTCGTGGCATCCGATGCCCGCCCATGTCCCATCGCTAAAAGGTTGTTTTTTTCAAGTCTCCACGGGATGCGCACAAGCACCCAATGGCGCATGCGCACACTTCGTTTAAAAACAAACAACACAGCCCCCTCCTCTTTTCCGTACCCCCCCACTCCTGGCTCGGCCTGCTCGAGAGGAACTCTCTGCACCGGGCGGCAGAGGGGGAGGTGCAGGGGGGCGTGGCGGGAGGGCAGCCCGGCTGAAGCTCCTCCTGGAGGGGACCGGATGGAGGACACAGTTTGCATTCCTCTGCAGCCCTGGAAGGGGTTAAACCAACCGTGAGTTATTTGGCTCCGGGGCAAACAGCCACGCTTCCCCCCACCCTCCCGCATTTTCCTGCCCGTGTGACCGAGGCCACTGAAAGGCTAAGGATGTGGCAGCTGTGGAGACCAGACTGCACAGGACTTGTTTTGTGGCTTTAGAGGCCTCTCTGTGTTGGATCCAGTGGAATAGATCCCTCCCCCCATGTCGTTGCAGCCCAATATGCTCCTCCAAATGCTGCTCCTGAGGGATAGACGATCCCTAGGAACAGCACGAAGTAGGGCTATCAACGTCCAGGCGAGACCTGGAGTTCTCCAGGAATTATAACTGATCTCCAGGCTGCGGAGATCAGTTCCGCTGCAGGAAAGAGCCGCTCCGGAGGGCAAGACTCTATGGCATCAGCTTCTTCCCTTCCTTAAACTCCACCCTACCTAGGTATTGCCTCCATTAGCTCCAGTAATTTCCCAACCTGGAGTTAGCAGCCCTAGCTTGAGGGGACAGGTAGCAGTCGGCAGTGGAAGGGAGGAATTGAAAAAAAAATAGCCTACCCCCTTCTGCTAGTGGAAATCTATTGCCGAATCCAGTGTGGTGTAGTGGTTACAAGTGTCTGACAGAAGAGGAGGAGGAGGAGGAGGAGATTGGATTTATACCCTGCCCTCCACTATCCGAAGCAGTCTCAGAGCAGCTTAAAATCTCCTTTCCCTTCCCCTCCCCGCGACAGACACTCAGTGAGGTAGGTGGGGCTGAGAGAGCTCTCTCTCGAGAACTGCTCCTGAGAGAGCAGCTCTGAAAGAACTTGTAACTGACCCAAGGCCACACCAGCAGCTGCATGTGGAGGAGCGGGGAACCCAACCCAGTTCTCCCAAATTAGAGTCTGCACTCCGAACCACTACGCCAAACTGGCTCTCTTGAAGATCTTAAGATCCAGGTTCGAATCCCCACTCATTGCTCGGAAGCTCACTGGTTGACCTAGGGCCAGTCACACACTTTCAGCCAAACCTGCATCACCGGATGGTTGTAAGGACAAAATGGAGGCAGTTTGGGTCCCCGTTGAGGAGAAAGGCAGGGTAGAAACGAACGAATGAATTAAATAAATAGAATCCAACCCACCGTCTCAACTGTGGCCCACCTCGCAGGGCTATTATGAAGACACATTCATTCAAAAGTGTTATCGAAACGTTCAGAGATGTGTCTGTTACTGTGCTGCTCAGTGGCTTGATTCACATTGGACCTCAGGCTGCAGCAACATACATGAATTACAGCCATTCGTTCAAACAACCTCCTGTTCTTGGAGTACCAAAATACCCTGCGGGGCAGGCTAAGTGCACCCATTAGCCTTGGCGAAGACTTCCTTCAGCTTCCCTTATTGTAGATTTAGCAAAGGGGAACAGAAGCATAATTGATCTTATCAGGCTTTGCCCGATACTAATGTAAACATGAAATAAGGCAAATTAAGCCACAGCACAGGTCTTTCTTTGTGTCCCGTGGTCTGGCAAGCACATCATATTTGGGACGCGCTCCATGGCTTCACCAGGAAACAAAGGTAACACAAATATACAGTGCTGGATTTATTTGAAAAGAAAGGTTTGTCGAAACTCCCGATCCATGACAGACTTCCAGATGGCACAGTCAGAACATTCCGCCCAAATATTGGTTAATTTGTCATTGAAAACAAACTTGTCAAAAGCGTTCTCAGGCCTCCGTTGGCTGTGTATCTGCCTGAGCTCTTCATCTGAGACTCCCAACCTCAAAAAGAAAAGTGGATGGTCACGTAGAACAGGACCTTTTTGGTTGCAGCACCCAACTGTATCACATAACCCATCTTGTTATCCCTTTCTTTGCAGCCTGACCTGCTAACCTTTCAGATTGAGGCAAAGGCCTTTTTTATTAGCCCAGAGGTTTGCAAATTATTGAGTTCTGGTTTTGCTTTGGCTGTGGGTTTTTATTATGGGTTTTTACTGAGGATGTTGGAAGTCTGTTGCTGTTTTGAAGGCAGGTAATGGTAAAGGAGCTGCAGTGGCTCAAGTGGTTAAGACACTGAGCTGCAGGCTGTGGAAGGTCGGTAGTTCAGCAGTTCGAGACCCGAGTGTGCTGCATGACGGAGTGAGCTTGGGCTGCAGTAAGCTGGATGACATAGGATCCTTATTTTATTTTATTAGCAGTAGGTTATTTTAGCAATTTAATGTTTGCTGTCAATTTTAGTTCCTCTATTAAATAACTCCGAGGTAACATGTTTGAGATACTCAAGAAAGTGTAAGCAAACTAACAATTTCATTTATCTTTTAAAACTACCACTCATTTGGTATTTCTCTCTGTTAGAGTAGCCTAACTTCTGCTATTTTGTTTCTAGTATCAGCACCAAAGGTAAATCAACAAATGTGTTAGAGCCAGTATAGTGTAGTGGTTAGAGTGCTGGGCTAGGATCTGGGAGACCCTGGTTCAAATCCACCCTCTGCCATGGAAGCTTGCTGGATGACCTTTGGTCAGTCACATGCTCTCAGCCTAACCCACCACACTAGGTTGTTGTGAGGATAAAATGAAGAAGAGGAGAAGGATGTAAGCTGCTTTGGGTCTCCACTGGCCAGAAAGGTGGGGTATAAGTGAAGTAAATTATTTAGTTATTGCCCCTTTGGAGAAGCCACGGGATACGTCTGAGGAAAGAAAAAGAGAAGAAACCCCTTTCCTGGTGCCTGCCACGTGTTTTAGAATGTGGGTGGGGCTGGGTGATCCCCATGTCCTAACGTTATGGAAGAGGAAGAAAAATTTCCGCTATGAAAAGCAAGTCATTCCTGTAAGGGGGCAAATCCTGAGCAGCTAAAGCTCTCTGAAGGATCAAATACATCATAATAAAGCCACCGAAGCGGAGATGGCTAGAAATAGATTTCTTTCTCATTCCTTTGCACAGTGTAGGACCCATTCCTCAGCTAGTATGCTCAGAATCAACTAACTTTCATCTGCAGTCTTAGCGGCCTGCAGTCTCTAATCTGATGCAACGTCTTAGTCCTGGCAACACTGAGCTGTATAGAATCCACCAACTTCTGTAGTTGGAATCCTAAACAAAGTGACACCCTTCTAATTCTATCGACTTCTATCAGATTCAGGATTGCACTGCTGTTTTGTTAATCCGATCAAGGGTAACATGGTTTATCCTGCCATCTAGTGGCTAGCTCAACCATCGCAGCTTGGTTCACATTGGAAATATCGGCCCGTTATCCTACCACTCTGCTCGGCAGAGTTTGAAGCCTTCCTCCAACTTGATTCCTCCAGATAGAGTTGCCAGCTCTGGGTTGGGAAATTCCTGGATATCTGGGGGATAGAGTGGGGTTTGGGTAGGGGTGTAACGCCATCCAGTCTACCCTCCAAAGCAGCCTTCCCCCCCCCCCGGGGAAAAGATCTCTATCAATTGTAATTCTGGGAGATCTCCAGGCCCCACCTGGAGGTTGGCACCCTACCTCCAGAACAGCCTCCACAGGGAAGAGGAAGGTTTCAGATTTTGCTGACCGGAGGGAGTCCACTGGTTCGGATCCAGTGATGTGTGAACTAGGGTTGCCAGGTCCCTACCTGCTGCCGGCAGGGGGATGGCGCTTCCTTACTGGGATCTTCTGGCACATGAACTACACACACGCACCACATCACCTGGAAGTGACCTCATCGCACTAGGCACGTTGCCGGGGGGATGCTCTAGCATTTGGCCAGAAACTCTATGGTACTGTAGAGTTTTTAGGCCAAGTGTTACAGTGTCCCCCCAGGATCATGCCCGGTGTGATGACATCACCTCCGGGTGACGTCATTGCACCGGGCACATTGGCGTGATCCCAGCACTTTGGGGGCAGGGTTCTCCCCACCAGCCAGATCCGGGCCAGCGGATCGAGGGGCCCTGAAGCGGGTGTTGTACACACTGTTTAGGAAACACTTTGTACTATGCCACTGGCTAACAGTCAGTCTAACTTAGTAGGTGCACTCAACACTTCCATGGTGCATATGTTAAGTGCCTGGTTCATTGTTCAAAGGCATTCTGGGTAAAATACTAAATGCTGACAGGCAATCATAATACAGTGACCTTGCTCGTTCTTGCCAATCGTTAACTGCGCAGGCTCCTGATGTCAGTTTGCTTGCGTTAGATGAAGAACACTGCATGAGGTACTAATATTTGTTACATTTAAGAGACTTCTTGGAATTTCACAGCCTAGGAAGAAGAAGGCCTATTGTTCAAATGAAGGCGGTGTATTTTTGCCCGAGAAAACCCAACCCACAGGTTGGAGCCCAATCAGAATGGTGTGACGGATAGGTGACAAACTTTGATGGAACCAATAATTATGTTTTATTTCTAAGTGTCATAAAGTAAAGGTAAAGGTCTCCCTTGCTCAAAAGCCAGTCGGATCCGACTCTAGGGTTGCGGTGCTCATCTCCGTTTCAAAGCCGAAAAGCCAGCGCTGTACGAAGACGTTTCCGTGGTCATGTGGCCAGCATGACTAAACACCAAGGCGCACGGAACACTGTTACCTTCCCACCGAAGTGGTACCTATTTATCTACTTGCAGTGTCTTGCTTTCGAACTGCTAGGTTGGCAGGGGTATAGGGGGTATAAAATCTTATGTCATAGGGGGTATAAAATCTTATGTCTCCCATTGTAACCTTAGGGAGGCTGTGGGTACTCAGGGGTTCAAAACCTTGTTGTGCCTGTACTTTTCCTCCTTTATTAATAAAGTTTGGCTTCTCCTCTACAAGACTGCCGTGTGCTTTCTCAAATTGGGCTGGGGGAGCACAACCTTTGACGGAGTTTCTGTCTCACACGGGCAAACCCTCGCTCTCCCTGGGGGAATGGAAAGCCTGATGTGAACAGAACAGGAAATGTTCCCTCTTTACCTGAAAGCTCAGATCCCATCAAGAAAAACGGGGCAGCTTAAATTAACATACAACTTACAAGTAGGTACACTAACAAGCTTTGTGTATAGCTGGGTGTGTGTTGTATTCAGGGTTGTCTTCCAGGGGTAAATAGCACCAGGGGTGCAGCCACGCCTAGCGCTTTAATGGAGCTGAACGATGTGCACATGGAACAATGGGATGTACGAGAGATCGTTGGCATGATTTTATTTCATTTGCTTTTGAGATCATATCAGAACAAACACCCTGTGCTATACGCACACAGGGAAAGTAGCAGGGGTACAATCAGTTTCGCCTAGCACAAGCAGACAGCAAGGAAGAATTTTTCGCGCTTCCGCGAAATCTGCCATGGCACAATTCAGAGGTTTTGCACAAACCGTGGTTTGTCTGTGACATAAATGAGTTTCAGGGTCTCTCATGCTTTCAGGTTTGCTTCCTTTCAGAGGTGGGCCTGTAACGAAAGACTTTGTGCACCACAAAACTTTCAACCAGTCCTGCCCTAGATAGCCCAGGCAAGCCCGATCTCGTCAGATCTTGGAAACTAAACAGGGTCAACTCTGGCAAGTACTTGGATGGGAGACCTCCAAGGAATACCAGCAGTTGGGAGGTGGGGGCAGGCTTTCTGAATATCCTCCAGGCCCCCAGTAGGGGTCAGTCACCACAGGCCACCATGACTTCCAGGTGCACACACACTCACACACATGAAAAATACAAAAAAACCACTTTCAGCCTAACTCCGTTATGTTGCGACATCTCAGTGCCAGCTCTTTAACAAACTGAGATTTGTTTCTTACCCATAGACCAAGATTCCAAACCACTGTTTAGTCCAGATTTAAAATCCTGGCGACTGGGAAACAAACCTGCCCCTAATTTGTTCAGAGGTTTGCGTTCAAACGTCACGGCAGACTGAAGTTAAACTGAGGACTTAGAGAAAAAATTCAAGTCGTCATTTGCAGCTCCATGAGCAAAGCTGGGGAGGGGGGGGGAGAGAAGGGGAGGAGAACTTACAAGCATGAGGACTTGTGGCTCATTTGTTTCACGAACAAAATTGCTCGTGACATCGGAATGCTGTCAGATTTTTGGACGAAATTTAGGGTTTAACCCTGTATGCCTGTTTTGTTTCCACAAGATGGCATTCCGGTGTCTATCGCGGCGCATTCGGTTGAAATGATTTTTTCACAATAACAGTGGGAGAAACACTTTCGTAAAAGAAATTTCTTTCTGTTGTGCAAACGGTTGCTGTAATCACGGGGGAGAGGAGGAGTGAGGGTATACATGGGAAGGGGTGGGCAGAACACCTGAAACCTGTTACAAAGAAGTGCATGTACAAAGGCACAGATCGGGCATTCCGTTTCCCAAGTTTGAAGAGCAGCGCGGCTAGCCAACTGCATTCACAATACTGAGACGGGCCCCTTTTTGGCAACGCTTACGTGCCAGCTGGGCATCCTGATTGATCGTTTACATAGTACCATTGTTTCACATGGCGTTCCAGAGTAAAACAAAACTCTGCGCGAAGAGGCAGAAGTGCTGAGATGCAGAAGTGCCAAAGCCCATTCCAGACCAGGTCCTGATTGATCGTTTATATAGTACCATTGTTTCACATGGCGTTCCACAGAGTAAAATAAAACTCTGCGTGAAGAGGCAGAAGTGCCAAAGCCCATTCCAGACCAGGCTAGTGGTCCTTTAAGAGTTGAGCCGGAGAGAACTCCCCCCCCCCCAAGTGCAGGATCTGTCTCTTGAAACATGTTTGCTGTGGTGGAGGAGCCGACACCTCTGAGTGGCCCAACTAAAGGCCAAAAAAACCCCCTACAGATCTGCAACCCAAAGTGTGGCTGGAAATTTCAAGTCGATGTGAAATCCATGGCTGTGGTCACCTCGTTTTCCCTCCCAGCTCTCTACCCTCTTGCCCCCTGACTCCCTATCACCCCACGGTCTAAGCCACCTTGCCGTCCCAAATGCTTCCGGTCCAGAGGCATTCTCCTGTCAAACTATGTAGCGGCAAACACCCAAGTGGTCAAAGTGTTGAACTTGAAACCCAATGAGGTCTCCCTGTACAGCTTTGAACCGCGCATGCTGGTGTAAACTGTGGGGGTCATAGTTTGAGGGAAGGGCCGTGGCTCGGTGGCAGAGCACCTGCTTGGCATTCAGAAGGCCCCAGGTTCAGTCCCTGGCATCTCCAGTTAAGATGGCCAAGACTGACCTGCATGGACCAATGGTCGGATTCAGTATCCAGGTATGACTCCTCAATCAAAACTTGAAAACTGATCAATGCGCTTTATCTGGAATCGTAAGCTAAGAATTATTCCGATGAAGGTCTACTCAGAACAGAAACAGAGCTGGCGACCCGTCCATCTCATCCGAGAGAGGAGGTATGGACAGGATTTGTTACTGCTTTACACATCTGGTTTGAATATGGAGTTGTGAGCTGAACTGTCACGGCCTTTGGGTTCTCTCTCACTGGGGAAAAAAAACAACCATGTGGAATCGCTACACTGGATGTGTTATGCTTGAGGAGGAGGAGACTGGATTTATACCCCGCCCTTCACTCGAAGTCTCAGAGCGGCTTACAAGCTCCTTTCCCTTCCCCTCCCCACAACAGACACCCTGTGAGGTAGGTGGGGCTGAGAGAGCTCTTTCCAGAACTGCCCTTGAGAGAACAGCTCTGACAGAACTACGGCTTGCCCAAGGTCACCCAGCAGGTGCAAGTGGAGGCGTGGGGAATCAAACCCCGTTCTCCCAGATTAGAGTCCGCACACCTAACCACGACACCAAACTGGCTGTGAAACACATGTATAATATTGTTATCTTACAATTATTTATATGTATTGTTATTAGTGCTGTATTTCTATCCCAAAGCCACATACTTTGTGCTTTGTCTATAGGCCTTTTTCATTCCCAGCAATCCTACCCATTTCCTGTTTTTCATATGGCTGCTTTGCGTGGCCTTACCTCACGCAGGTTGGTTTTCCCGTCAAACTGACCTTTCAACTGCCCCCTGAGAATGTTCTAGTAATGCTGATTCTTTCCCCCTTAAACCGTTAGAATGTCACAGAAGGTTCATGACATCACAGCAGCTCAGCCAATGGCTGGAGGGAATTTGTTGTAGGTGTGCGTGACTTGCTCGCCAACAGGGTTTTAGCCTTTTGTGCCTGTCTAGAATGGGCTCTGGTGACTTTACCAGTATGTAAGCGGGAGGATCGAAGGCACCACACATAGACCTCACAGGCCGTGTGCCGTCACAAGACTTGAGCCTCTCCCAAAGGCTTCAGAATAACAGACACATGGGGGAGAAGCTTACAAACGTGACAATCGGGGAGAGGCCGATACCCCTTCTCCACACCAAGAGACCAGTACCAATTCCAGTCAAGAAACAGCACCCCAGAATTTCTTATTTATCCAGTCACAGTGAGAAAGCTTATTGAACCGGAGGGAATTTTACTTTCCCTTTGACTATAACGGAACTGGTTTTGAAGGCAAAGACTGTTTTCCTTGTGTGCGTCCAAGTTGTAAGTTTTCCTGGTAAGTGGAACAAAACAAAACAAAACAAAACAAAAGAATAGCAGCAGTAGGGGGGAAAAGAAAGACGGCGTTCATCCTTTTTCTTTCTTTTTGTGCCGAGATGTTGAGAATACAAATGATGGTGGTTTCCGTAAAAAAAATCTTTCTTCTGTTCGTTTTCCCAGCTGAGGAGGATGGTTAGTGGAAGCACCCTTTTGTAGTGGAGTCCTGTCCCAGTTAAGAGCTTAAGGGGGTGTCCCGACAACCATTAAAAGACCAGTTTCTTAGGAACCTCCCAAGAGAATTCGCTTCGGCCAAAGTGACCGTAGCAAGCTGTCTTCTGGTAGATGGGCTTCCTTAAATCCAGATCCCTAATGGTTGAGCAAAACAAAAAAACAGAAGGATACAAAGTGTTTGTGAGTCTTTTTATTCTTATTTGCTTCTTTAAAGGTAAAGGTAAAGGTTCCCTTGCTTGAAAGCCAGTCAAATCCGACTCTAGGCTTGCGGTGCTCATCTCCGTTTCAAAGCCGAAGAGCCAGCGCTGTCGGAAGACATTTCCGTGGTCATGTGGCCAGCTTGACTAAACACCAAGGCGCACGGAACGCTGTTCCTGTCCCACCGAAGTGGTACCTATTTATCTACTTGCAATTCCTTGCTTTCGAACTGCTAGGTTGGCAGGAGCTGGAACTAGAGACGGGAGCTCACTCCGTCATGCGGCACCCGGGTCTTGAACTGCTGAACTACCGACCTTCCACAGCCTGCAGTTCAGCGTCTTAACCACTTGAGCCACCGCAGCTCCTATTTGCTTCTTTATTATAGTATAAAAACAGTTATCAACTAGGGCCCCGTTCACACGCCGAATTTGCCGCAGGGGAGCCACGAATGTCGGGCGGATTTTCCGGGTGCGATCATACCGCAACATCTGGCGGGCGTAGCGCACCCATGGCCAACCCGTGGCGTCCCGCCGAAAACGAGCGGTTAAAAAGCACCTGCACAGAAGTACTGGCAAATGGTTTGCCACGGGCTGCCAACGGACTCTGTCCGTGTGATCACGCCAGTGCGGCTTTTCCCTCCGGACGTCTTTGTTGAAGTGCAGGCGCCGAGGGACAGAACCGTGGTGTGCCGCCGACGCGTCTGATCGCGTTCTGGCGGGTCTAACTGTGCCGGCGCGAATAGCCGCGCCTCCCCCCTGCGTTATCTAGCCCGTGTGACCGGGGCCTAAGTACTTTTTGCTAGCTCTGTGCCAACAATGTTCTGTTGGGGTCCTTCTTGGTTTGCAGGCAAGCTCAGATGAAAAAGAAGTAACAGCAGAAAGAACTAACTAAAAAGCCTACAGTGAGTGTTGAGTGATGTTTCACGTGCTTTGAGAAAGCAGCAGCCTTTGACAAAGGCTTACAAAATTATGCCTGGGATAGAGAAGGTAGAGAAAGAAGAACTTTTTTCTCTTTCCCACCATACAAGAACTCCTGGGCACTCAATGGAATTAAGGAGCAGTAGGCTTAGAGCAGATATAAGGAAGTACTTCTTCACCCCTAGAGCAATTTAACACGTGGAATTTGCCGCCATGGGAAGTGGTGGCAGCGACAAGCACAGACGGCTTCAAGAGGGGATTCGATAAACGTCTGGAGCGGAGGTCCATCAGTGGCTATTAGCTACAAGGTATTGATAGAACACTCTGTTTAGGGCAGTGACGCTCTGTATTCTTGGTGCTTGGGGGGCAACAGTGGGAGGGCTTCTGGAGTCAAACTGGCCCCACTGGTGGACCTCCTGATGGCACCTGGGTTTTGGCCACTGTGTGACACAGAGTGTTGGACTGGATGGGCCATTGGCCTGATCCAACAGGGCTTCTCTCATGTTCTTATATGAGGCAGATGGGGCTGAGAGAGCTCTTTTGAGAACCGCTTGTGAGAGAACAGCTCTGAGAGAACTTGTGACTGACCCAAGGCCACACCAGCAGCTGCATGTGGAGGGGGGGAAACAGCATGTCCCGCCTTCTTGCATGGGGTGGGCAGAGTGGACCAAGAGAACTTTTTCTTCCTCTCCCAAAATACTAGAACTTGAGGGCATCCAGCGAAGCTGACGGGCAGTAGGTTCAGGACGGACAAAAGGAAACCCTTCTTAAAATGTGGCCTTTGCTGCCGGAGGATGTAATGATGGCTGAAGCACAGATGGTTTTAAAGGGGGATCCGACAGATTCGTGGAGAACAGACCTAGCCGTGGCAACTCGAGGGAACCTCCACGTTCAGAGGCAGTCAAACTGTGAATCCCAAGAGCCAGGAGGTAACATGAGGGGAAGGCCTCAGCCTCTGTGCCCTGTTGTGGGACCTCAGAGGAACTGGTTGGCCACTGTGTCAGACAGGATGCTGGACTAGATGGACCGCTGGTCTGATCCAGCAGGGCTCTTCTTACGTTCTTCTTGAAAGACTGGCAGGGCGCATACACATCCTAGATTAAAACTGCTGCCCTGCTAGCTAGAAAGCCAGAAGGGCTCTGTAGTTGTTGGGGGGTGGGAGGGGGAATAATCCAGTGGTATCGCAAGGGTCCTGCTTGCGCACAGAGACATGGCTGCCGTCACAACCCAAATGCAGCAGACGAGCATTTACCTGACAATGACTCCCGGCCGAAGATCAAAATTCTGGTGCACGATGTTCAGCAATTCTTTCTCGGGTTTTACGCAGGTGCCGTAAGTAAACAGTGAGATTGAGAGAGGCTCGGCCACGCCAATGGCATAGGCAACCTTTTCATTGAAAGAGAAAAAGGAGAAAAAGCACAACGTTTAGACTCGGCTCACATATGCCAATGTGTTGATCATGTTGTCATCCCACGACCTTGCATGTGCAAAATAGCCAACAAGCATGGGGAATTTCACATTACCCAGTTTCACCCGGTTTCAAGCCGGTAATGATCCGTTTTGAAGTGAACCAGTATAGGGCTGCCATTTCACACATGGCTTTCCCCTTCCGGTAAAGAGCTGGATCTGAAGCGGTTTGCCATTTCAGACTGCACCGCTTTTTCCCGCTT
This sequence comes from Gekko japonicus, assembly GCF_001447785.1. NCBI lineage: Eukaryota > Metazoa > Chordata > Lepidosauria > Squamata > Gekkonidae > Gekko > Gekko japonicus. The sequence goes on from NW_015162632.1 coordinate 32,403, forward strand.
TTCCCCCACCGTTTTTCGCCTGTGCGGGCGATCTCCGGCTTTTTTTTTTTTAATGGTCGCTTTAAAGCGCTATAGCACTATAGCAGTATTTAAAAACACCATGCATTCCAATGGGATTGATATAATGCTATTCCATTATAGCGCTATAGCGCTGTAAAGCAAATGTTTTTAAAAAGCCAGAGATCGTCCGCGCGGGCGAAAAACGGCGGGAAAAAGCGCATCAGAACTGGGAGTGGAAACTGAGGAGTACTTGGAAGCAGTTGACAGGTAAAACACTTCAGCCCCGTTTCCTAAACAGGACAGAAGCGATTTGTGTATGAAATGACAAATATATTCTGGAAGGGAACCAGTTCTCAAACGGTTCTGTCTGAAATGACAGACCAGAAACTGTTTGGGAACCATTGCTCTTACGGAATATATCGCCTGTCTGAAATTCCTCCATGACTTTAAACATGGAATTGCACCATCTATGTAGAAAGATGGTGGGAGGGGCTGTTTTAAAAGGAAAAGAGGCAGAGAGGGAGGGAACCATTTATCACTGGAAACATCATACATCTAGCAGCAATTCATTCTTCAGCCTATTGCTGGGAGGGAAAGCAAGAGTCCACGAGCACCTTAAAGACTAACAGAATTTGTGGCGGGGAATGAGTTTTCGTGAGTCACAGCTCACTATCGGAAGAAGAGAGCCGTGACTCACACAAGCTCCTCCCCTGCCACA
>NW_015162632.1:33646-55059 GCF_001447785.1 Gekko japonicus
CAAACTAAGTTATTCAGTAGCCAATTCACCTGCTCACAACTTTAATGCCGGTAGCTCACAAAGTAGAATTTTTGCTCACAGGACTCAACAGCTTAGAGGGAGCATTGCTCACCATCTAGTTTCACATATACACGACCACCACCAGCACTGTCAGACAGTGGCTCAGAACCAGTGGGGGACACCGAGGAAACAGAGACTCGAGATGCAAAAATCCCAACTCAGATGCAGACTCACTGAAATGGCCCGTGACGAGGCCTTCACTGGCTGCGATCACACATACTAAATAATCCACTTTCAATTCACTTCGACCGATTTCCCACAAGCAGCTGCTCTGCCCTTGCTCTTCCCCCCCCCCAATTATATTCATCAATTTTCCACTACTTGCTGCGCGACCACATTTTGACCCGCAGCATCCCCCCGATTTCCCCTGCGTCTTCTCGATCCTTGTTTTTTGAGATCAAGAAGATGCGGGGGAAATCGGGGGGATGCTGCGGGTCAAAATGGGGCCGCGCAGCAAGTAGTGGAAAATTGACGAATACAATTAGGGGGAAAGGGAAGAGCGAGGGTGGTGCAGCGGCTTGCGGGGAATCGGTCTTACCGCTAAGTTTCTCCATGGTTTTATAAAACGGAAGAGTGACCCTGATCATATTAATGATTCTTAATTTATAAGTCTAAAAACTTAAGTTTAAAAGTTTAGAATGCCAGTTTATTTTATGATTCAGGCATCTTTTGTATGGTCAAATCTAGCTTGTGACAACTTGAGTTAGGCCTGACATAGCCACGACTATCTATTTTATAATTTCTTTTGGAATGTATTATTGGTAAATGCTTCTAATATTGTATGCCAATAAAAGGTATTTGAATTGAATTGAATTGAATCGGTCTTAAAGTGAGGGGGAGCAGCGTACCTCCCTAGGGAGGTTGTTCCACCGTCAGGGGCTCCCGCCAAAAAGGCCCTCTCGTGTGTGCTCACCAGGTGAGCTCCTCTGATTGGCGAGACAGTCAGAAGGGCCCCCTCCCTGTGATCTTAACTCCCGGGCAGGAGCGGCCAGTGCCAGAAAAGAGTAAGGAGATGGGCCTGTTCGTTTCGGTGCTCTCCGTGCCGCCTACTTCTTGTTTACGGCTGCAGACTCAGAGAAGATCTCAGGGGAGCTTACCTGGACTAGAACCCGGCGGCACAGCCCGGCTTTCACCAAGGATTTGGCCACCCAGCGGGCGGCGTAGGCTGCTGACCGGTCCACCTTTGTGTAGTCTTTCCCTGAAAAGGCCCCGCCTCCGTGAGCACCCCATCCGCCGTAAGTATCCACGATGATCTTCCGGCCGGTCACTCCAGCATCGCCCTGTGGTGTTACAACGGTGAAGATCACTCAGTGCGTTTTCACTAGAGGGCATGATTCGGAATGTTACGAAGCAAAAGCAGCCAAGTGTCCTAAAAAGATACGGCGGTTCCGAAAACATTCAGCCAAAGGGCACTGCTTGACTCGTCCTGACCTGGGTGGCCCGGAGGGCCCGGTCTCATTAGGTCCTGGAAGCTAAGCTGGGTTGGCCCCGGTTAGTTCTTGGATGGGAGGCCACCGAGGAAGGCCACGGCTGTTGCACAGAGGCAGGCCATGGCAAACCCACCTCCGTTCGTCTCTTGCCTTGAAAACCCCTGAGGGATCGCCATGAGTTGGGCGTGGCTTGACCACACTCTCCACCACCACCAGTGTTCCCTCTAAGCTGAGTTAGTGTGAGCTACCTCACAGTTCTTTAGCCTCCGGCTCACGCATTTTGTCTTCGCTCAGGAAGGGATGGCTCCAGAGCAAACTAATTGACGCAGTAGCCAAATCTCTGGCTCACAACTTTGATGCCAGGAGCTCACAAAGAAGAATTTTCGCTCGCAAAATTCCACAGCTTAGAGGGAGCATTGACCACCACCACCACTACTTAGCTCATCTTAAGATCCACATTTTAACAGATGTGCTAACGATACCGTTGGAAGGATAATCAGCATCAGGGCTTTTTTTTTGTAGAAAAAGCCCAACAGGAACTCATTAGCATAATAGGCCACGCCCACGACAGCACCGCTCATTGGCCTATTAGGCCACACCTCATGCCTTCCCTTCCCTTGGCTTGCCCTGGCCCACCCGCCTCGAAGTTGCTGGGGGGTTGTCGCTGTAATGGGCGTGGCCAACTCTGAAGCCAGCCGGAACGCCATTCCTGTGTGTTCCTGCCCAAAAATAGCCCTGATCAGCACAGTAAGTACCTGAGTGTCTCCTCTCCCTAACTTATCCCCATGTGCCTCTCTAGGTCTACATGGGAGTGCCATTTCTGACAGGAATTCTGTGGTGATTCTTTTTGCTTTTCCGGCTTCTACGTTGGCTTTTTCTGCCTGAATTTTGGGTAACTGTATTTGTTGTTCTCTTTCGGCTTCCATTCCGGCTTTCCCTCTCTCGTAGTCTCTCTCCCGCTGTGCCGTCATAGCTTTTTCTTTGGATACCCATTGGCATTTCCGAGTTAGTGCGATTAGGAAGGGCTGTCAGTTTGATAGTCTGAAATTGGTCACCTTGCCATCAAAAAGGTACGTAGGAATAAAATAACAGTACAAAAAAACAATCAAGCCTATCCCCAAAACCTTCAGAACCAATGCGCCAATATGAAAAGTTGTGTCTGAAAGACTCCCACGCCCAGTACCGGCCGACAACCTTAAAACTAGCCACATAATCCTATGCAGAAGAACAACGTTTGAGTCCAGTGGCACCCTTAAGACCAACAAAGTGTCATTCACGGCAGTGTTCCCTCTAAGCTGAGTTAGTGTGAGTTAGCAATTTGTGTATTGATGTCTATTGTATTGCTGTTCCCTTGATTGCTATTATAAGGGCCAAGAAGCGACAGTTAGAACCGGAGATGGAACAACTGATTGGTTTAGCATAGGGAAAGGAGTACGACAAGGGTGTATATTGTCACCAGTGTTCCCTCGAAGCTGAGTTGGTGTGAGCTGGCTCACAGTTTTTTAGCCTCCGGCTCACACATTTTTGTCTTAGCTCAGGAAGGATGGGCTCCAGAGCAAACTAATTTATGGCGTAGCCAAATCGCTCGCTCACAACTTTAATGCCAGTCGCTCACCAAGTAGAATTTTTGCTTGCAAGACTCCACAGCTTAGAGGGAACATTGATTCACGGTGTAAGCTTTTGTGTGCAAGCACCCTTAAATCTTAGACTGGAGCACCTCTGTATGGGATGGCACTGTACGGTGTCACGAATGTGACTAAACAAGCCACGCTTTAACAAGTCCATAGGAAGCTATTTCAGGATATAATCTGACGCACTTCCAAAGTGACAGTTCCATAACTTTGGAACTGCCACGGGGACACCGTCATGTCTAGCTTAGCCCTAAAAAGGCCTGATTCAGGACCACAGCATGTGGTAAGTAGGGGCTTAATCACACATACACACACACACAGTTTTCCTGACCTGAAACAATCCTATATTGCTACTACCCTCTCCATGTGGCTATTGGTCTCAATCCAAATCAGAAGCCATGCATGCCTGGGAATTACATTCCAAACAGAGAACTTCCAGAGCATGGCTGGTCGACAGGGCTGGGGGGAGGGGGACACACATGGGGGGGGAAGAGGAGGAGGAGGATATTGGGATTTATACCCCGCCCTTCACTCAGAGTCTCAGAGCGGTTTACAATCTCCTTTCCCTTTGCCTCCCCACGACAGAACCTTGCGAGGCAGGTGGGACTGAGAGATCTCTTTAAAGAACTGCCCTTGAGAGAACAGCTCTGAGAGAACTTGTGGCTGACCCAAGGTCACACCAGCAGCTGCATGTGGAGGCGTGGGGAATCAAACCAGGTTCTCCCAGATTAGGGTCCGCACTCTTAACCACTACACCAAGTGGACTTGGTAATCGGTAGTTAGAAGAAGAAGAGAAGAGGAGATTGGATTTATACCCCACCCTTCACTACCCGAAGAAGTCTCAGAGCGGCTTACAAACTCCTTTCCCTTCCCCTCCCAACTACAGATGCCCTGTGAGGTAGGTGGGGCTGAGAGAGCCCTTTCTAGAATTATTTAAGCCCACATATCATAGTGGCTTCTATGAGAAGGAGGGACTCAGAGGAAGAATGTATTAAATTTTTGTTGGTGGATGCTATCCCAGACATTCGAAGAGAAGAAGAAGAGATTGGATTTATACCCTGCCCTTCACTACCCAAAGGAGTCTCAGAGCGGCTTACGAACTCCTTCCCCTTCCCCTCCCCACAGCAGACACCCTGTGAGGTAGGTGGGGCCGAGAGAGCTCTTGATAGAAACTGCTCTTTTTCAAGAACAGCTCTTATCAGAACTACGTCTTGCCCAAGGTCAAACAGCCAGGTGCAACTGGAGGAGTGGGGAATCAAACCCGGTTCTCCCAGATTAGAGTCCGCACACTTAACCACGACACCAAACTGGCTCTCTGTGCAGGGGAAGGCAAACCAAAGCACACCAATGGAAGCTGATCTGATGGAGGTAGCCTTGGTATCTCGCCTCCCTCTGATGCTACTAAAGGACCATTCCGAGATAGGCTGAGTCAAAGGCGATTGGATCCCTGATAGGTTGTTACAGGGGGCGTGGAGCTGTCATTGGCTGTGGCCAGGCAGGTCCACACTTGCTGGTGACAGCCGCTCTGTAGTAGCGAGGAGCCCAACGATAGCTGGCCTTAGGCTGGCTGATGAACGGGGCTTCTCTCTGTCATCTCTCCCTCGGACGCAGCCAGGTGAACTGGAATGGCTGCAAATCTCGCTTACATGAGAAGTCCCTTTTTTTGTGACGCCAGCAGAGTAGCGGCCCGCAGGGCTCTTTTTGTAACAGGAACTCCTTCCCATATTAGTCGACACCCCCCCTACTGTAGCCAATCCTCCAAGAGCTTACAGAGCTCTTCTTACAGGGGCTACTGTAAGCTCTTGGGGGATTGGCTACATTAGGGGTGTGTTGCCTAATATGCGAAGGAGTCCCTGCTACAAAAAGAGCCCTGGGCAGGTTTCAAACTATCTTTTTCTTGGAAGTTCACTGGGTGAACTCAGTATACACACGGAGGGGGAGAGGCCATGGCTCAGCGGTAGAGCAATTACTTGGCATGCGGAAGGGCCCAGGTTCAATTCCTGGCACCTCCAGCTAAGAGGGTCTGAATGCAGGTGATGTGGAAGACCCTGGAAAGCAACCGCCGGTCTGAGTAGACAATAGTGGCTAGGAGGGACCAAGGGTCTGGCTCAGCAGAAGGCAGACCCGTGGTTTCACGTACCTGGGGCCCCCCGATGACAAACCGGCCACTGGGCTGGAGGTGGTAGACGGTGTCCTCGTCCAGGTATTGGGCTGGCACCACGGCCCTGATGACCCGCTCCCGCAGGGCCTTGCGCATGGCCTCCAGAGTGACGGTCTCGTCGTGTTGCACAGAGATCACAATGGTGTGGACGCGCATAGGGATGACCGTGCCGTCCTTCTGGAGATACTGGACCGTGACCTGAGGATGGACAAGAGGAAATGGTGTTGACCACAGGAGGAGAAGGCAGGCCATTCATCTCACCATCTTCCAAAAGACCGCAAAAATATCCTGGCTATGTTTTATGACTAGCACTGTTTATAGGTCTGGGCTTAAAAGCAGACTAAGTAAACTGGTTGTTACTAAGCGGAACACTGTAAACAGAGGCGTCAAGCTCATCTGTTACGAGGGCCGGATCTGACAAAGATGTCACTTTGTCGGGCCGGGCCATGCGTGCCATAAAACGTCATGCCAGGTACCGAAGATATAAACTTTACAGAGGATACAGGCAAACCCCATTAATGATATTTTTTTTACTCAAACTACAAACATACTTAAAACATCAACACTCTTACGGTATTTCCTTATAGTTTTTCCCCGATGCCCACCCCTCCCACTTCCACCGCCTGTCGCTCATCAGCACTGGGACAGGATACAGGGACAGAATGCACAGCCTCTGCCATCTGGCAATAAAGGTAATGACCAGTTGGTCACGGGCCAGACTAGAGCCCTGTATGGGTCCGTTCCAGCCCACGGGCCACATGTTTGACATCCGCGGTTTAGAAGGCTCAAAGAAATGTTCATTAAGGATACATAGGACCGCCCTACTTCTCACCATCTGCCTAAATTTATAGTGAGTCATAGAATCAGCACTGCCCACCACCTCCCGAGGAAGCCTGTTCTACGGAGGAACTGCTCTGCCTGGAATGTCTTCCTAACATTTAGCTGAAAACTCTTCTGATCCCATTTCAACCTGCTGGTTCTGGTCCGACCTTCTGGGGCAACAGATTGTTAAGTATTGTTTTAATGTGAGCCATCAGGGGAGGTTATAGAGAGGCAGCATACTAATTTTCTAACCCATTTCAACCTGTTGGTCCCGGTCTGACCTTCTGGGGCAACAGATTGTCAAGTATTGTTTTAATGTGAGCCATCTGGGGAGATTATAGAGAGGCAGCATACTAATTTTCTAAATAACAACAGCAACAATAATTTGGCTAATTGAGGAGTAAGCAAAAGAAGCCTTATGAAAGTTACAGGTGTCCGTTTCTAAATCACTGGTACGTGACCTGGATTCCTCTGGAACTGGGGAATAAGAGCCTGTTTTTCTGACCATTTGTCATGACCCCTTGTGGGTTGCCACCTTCCTCTGCCACCACTCTGGACTTAGGGTCCCTTGGGAAGGCCCAGAGTAGCCCAACCAATAGGCCCCTTTTAAGCCAAGAACTATAGGCATGATGACCATGCAGAGAACATTAAACAAATGGTTTATTAATACAGTAATGGGGCAATGAAAACCAGGTAAGGTGCTTAAAATATATACAAGTGTGTTTAAAGGCAAAATAAACAAATCTAACGCGACTACCTATTTCTCTTAACTGGTTACTATTCAAGGCCCACAGCCTTTTATACTCACTCTGTCCCAAGTGAGGGATCTTTCTCTCAGACCAGACTGTCCCCTCAGTTTAACTCTGTGAGAGGAAAGAACGCAGTTCCACAGCCCACAAAGCTTAAGTCACATCTCCTCACACAATCCCTGGACACCGACTGGTTACAACCGTCGCTGAGCATTGTGGAGATTGTAGGCTGTCTGCTTTCCACTCCCACACAGGTCTCCTGGGGCCTAGGCCTCTAGGATTTGTCTCCCAGTCCTACACAGATCATGACACCATTGTTTGCACGTCATCCCATGATACTGCCACTTACCCAAGGGTAACTTTGTCCAAGAAGTATCCAGTCAGTCAACTGGCCAGTGTTTTGGTCCTGCCCCACACAGAGCTCTGATTTCGCCCACCCACTGCCGACTCCTCCCTCCTCGCAATTAGGGTCCAGCTCCCAACTAACCTGGGTTTTGGAGTCAGGTCTGAGCCAAGGTAGTTCACCGCTGCGCCTCAGTTCGGCCAGCTTGGCGTTCAGTTTGTGAGCTAACACGATGGTCAGCGGCATGCACTCCTCCGTCTCGTCTGTCGCGTAGCCAAACATCAGACCCTGCAGTGGGAAGGGAAGGATCAATGTTCACGGCAACCGGACAAAGAAGCCTCTTTGTTTTTCTTTCTCTTCCACAGGCGTAGACGGTTTTAAAGGGATTAGACAGATTTGTGGAAGATAGGTCTATCAGTGGCTACCAGCCATGGTGACTGAGGGGAAACTCCACATTCAGAGGTGGTAAACCTCTGAATCCCAGTGCCAGGAGGCAACATCAGGGGAAGGCCTCGGACTCTATGCCCTGTTGTTGGCTGTCCAGAGGAACTGGTTGGCTACTGTGAGACAGGATACTCAACTAGATGGACCACTAGTCTGATCCAGTAGGACTCTAAACAGGATAGGAATGGTGAGTGGCAGAAGAGTTACTTGGCACCATTTCTCCACTGAAAACCACACACACACACACACACACACACAAGCACTAGGCCTCTGAATCCCAGAGCCAGGAGGCAGCATCAAGAGAAGGCCTCGGCCACTGTGTCCTGTTGTTGGCCCTCCAGAGTGACTGGTTGGCCACTGTGTGAGACGGGTTGCTGGACTAGATGGACCACTGAGCTGATCCAGCAGGGCCCTTCTTATGTTCTTATGCATGGCAGCCTGGTGATGGGTAGAAAAAGGGAGTGGGGCTGGGAATTCTCTACCCAGGTCCCCTCGAAATCTGAAACTGGCCCTGACTATGGCTTTCCATATCCTGCACATATACCTTTGTATGCCTCTGACTTGACAATTCTGTATCTGTGTGCGGGGAGAAAGTAGCTGTATTATTCTACTAGCTGACCCAGTATCTTTTGCTTATTTGCTCTGGGCTGAAAAGCTCAATACAATGGAGATGGAATGTATTTTACACTCGAGAGCAATCAATCTGAATTATCGGTGAGTTGTTTTCTTACCTGATCCCCAGCACCCACTTCTTCCTCGGCCCTGTGCAGATGAACGCCCTGAGCGATATCAGGGGACTGTTGTTCCAACGCCACGAGAACATTGCAGGTCTTGTAGTCGAACCCTGTGGAACGGAGTTCCAAATTATGAAGGGCCTTGTGGTCCCGTCCCGTCCCCCCGGTCAATTATGCTTTTCAGGACCACATGGAATTTTTTCCACAAGATCCTGCAGATATTTCCCCCAAGCCCTCTCTAACTAGCACTAGTGAGAAGTACAGGATTTCAGTCCACATGCAAAGAGAATTCCTTATCGGGATCATAGGATATTTTCTGAGGGAAATCAAAACCATCTACCTTGAGGAGACGGAAAGCTCAAAAATCATTTATGTAATATACTGGAAGTGAGTTGCGCAGGAGTGAAAATGGTCTGAAACAGCAGGTATGGGTGTGTCTGTGTGCACAGAACTCCCTTCAAAGTTTTCTCTAACGGATTTCCCAGTCTGTCAAAGGGTTGCCAGTTTGTGGCTCAAGAGGTTAAGTGTGTGAGTCTAGGATCTAAGAGATACAGGTTAAAATCCCCCCCCCCAGCCATGGAAGGTCACTGGGCTATTCACATGCTCAGCCTAACCTACCTCACTGGATTGTTGTGAAGGTAAAACGGGGGGAATCACATGACCTGCCCCTGAATTCCTTGGAGGAAGGATGGGATAAAAATGTATTAGACTGATTGTTCAAACGCAAAAGGGAGACTGGGTGGGGAGACCAGAGGATGTAGCGATGGCCATAGGCACGGGCAGCTTAAAAAGAGGATTAGACGGATTCATGGAGGATGGGCCTATTGGTAGCTACTAGGCAGGGTGACTAAAGAGAACCTCCATGTTCAGAGGCAGTCAGCCTCTAAATCCCAGAAGCAATATCAGGGGAAGGCCTTGGCCTCCGTGCCCTGTTGTTGGACCTCCAGAGGAACTGGTTGGTCGCTGGGTGAGACAGGATGCTGGACTAGATGGACCCTCACTGGTCTGACCTAGCAGGGCTCTTCTTATCAGGGAAGGGCTCGGCCTCTATGCCCTTTTGTTGGACCTCCAGAGGAACTGGTTGGTTGCAGGGTGAAACAGGATGCTGGACTAGATGGACCACTGGTCTGATCCAGCAGGGCTCTTCTTACGCTCTTAAATGTTTATCAGACCTTCCTCAATCAAAATACTACCACCCATTCCAAGCACACATAGGCTGCGATCACACACCCTAAAAAACTCACTTTCAATCCACATTCAATGCACTTTTCTATTGGATTGTGCCAGTTCACACAGTAAAATCCAGTTGGAATGTGCATTGAAAGGGGATTATTAAGTGTGTGTGATCGCAGCCGTGCTGCTGTTTTTCCTGATAGAGGGGGGGAAATATCATGTACTGTATTTTTTTTAATAATATTTATTTATAAGTTTTACACATTTACAACACATAAGGATTACAAGACTTGGAGTGTTTGATTCATTGGAGTGTACATTACATTTTCTTTCGAAGCCACTTATATACTCTAGACAAGTGGTGGCGAACCCATGGCACGGGTGCCAGAGGTGGCACTCAGAACCCTCTCTGTGGGCATGCGTGCCATCGCCCCAGCCAGGCCCAGACCATCATTAAAGTGTCGAATTCTCTGCCAAATAATTTTAAGTAAATGAAAGCATTTACGATTGCTTTCCTTACTTTGTTTGATCATCTTAAGTTAATGTATGAGTTGTTTTTTCTAAAGTAAAACCTCAGTATTCAGGTTAAAGTTTTGGCACTTTGCGATAAATAAGTGGGTTTTGGGTCGCAGTTTGGGCACTCGGTCTCTAAAAGGTTCACCATCACTGCTCTAGACCATCTATTTTGAAAAATTAAATCATCTTTCCCTTGTAAGATAGTGTTAAGCTTGTCCATTTCTGCAATTTCATACTAGAAATTATGAACATAAGTCTAGAATTGTTACTAGAAACGTACTTGCTGAACATTATCCCAGATGGATACGATCAAAAAGATATTTATTTGTTAACTTACCTTCTCACGGCAGCCAGAAGTCTAATAGCTAAGCACTGGAAGTCTGAATGTACTGTATTTTGATTGGGAAAACAGCAGGGGGCGACACTGTGTCGCCAAACCACTATTTCAGGAAGAACTATGAATGCTTTTAAAATTGCGTCAGCGGCTGTGGAATCGATGGGTGGTCTTTTGTATTTTGTATCTTAGCTAAGTATTTTGGCACTGAGCTAAGACCAAAACCGCCTGTTCCGTCAGATATGTGACCACCATCAGAATCCATGCATTTATTCTCCCTTTCGCCCTCAACAACAGTTAGGGCAAATTAACCATGTCCTGACATCACAACAGGGTTCCCCTGATCTCACCCCAAGGCTGGTTCCCTTGGAGAATATGGCTGCTTTGGAGGGTGGAGTCTATGGCATTATATACTGCTGACGTCCCTCCCCAAACCCCACCAAGAGGGAATTGGATAAGCATACGGAGCAGAGGTCCATCAGTGGCTATTAGCCGCAAGGTATAGATAGGAACTCTCAGGCTGGAGCAAGTGATGCTCTGTCTTCTTGGTGCTGGGGGGGGGGGCACAGTGGGAGGGCTTCTAGTGTCCTGGCCACACTGCTGGACCTCCTGATGGCACCTGGTATTTTGGCCACTGTGTGACACAGAGTGTTGGACTGGATGGGCCATTGGCCTGATCCAACATTGGCTTCTCTTATGTTCTTATATGGAGCAGAGGTCCATCAGTGGCTATTAGCCGCAAGGTATAGATAGGAACTCTCGGTCTGGGGCAAGTGATGCTCTGTATTCTTGGTGCTTGGGGGGGGGCAACAGTGGGAGGGCTTCTAGTGTCCTGGCACCCCTGGTGGACCTCCTGATGGCACCTGGTATTTTTGGCCACTGTGTGACAGAGTGTTGGACTGGATGGGCCATTGGCCTGATCCAACATTGGCTTCTCTGATGTTTTTATAGATGGAATACACTGTATGGGGCAAGGGATGCTCTGTATTCTTGGTGCTTTTTTGGGGGGGGGCAACAGTGGGTGGGCTTCTAGTGTCCTGGCCCCACTGCTGGACCTCCTGATGGCACCTGGTATTTTTGGCCTGGCCACTGTGTGACAGAGTGTTGGACTGGATGGGCCATTGGCCTGATCCAACACTGGCTTCTCTTATGTTCTTCTGTCCCCAAACCCTAACCCCCCAAATTTCCATGCATTTCTCAGCCCACAACTGGCACCACTCTGAAACCTGCATCCTTCCATTTCCCACCCACCTTTTGCGGAATCGTCGTAACCGATGTGCCTTATCGTGTCTCTTACAATCCGCTGGTAATCCACCACACCTAGGGACGTGATCTCCCCACAGAGAAGCACCATTCCTGTTTTGCACACTGTCTCTAAAAGAAAAGAGGTGGGAGAAACTGTATTAGGCTGGCTGAAGGATTCCTCTAAAAATCAATACATGCAATGCTTCTGGAATATAAGTCACTCACAAGGGCTACACATTAAAACCTTTCAGGCGGAGGAGATCAGTTCCCCCTGGAGAAAATGGCTGCTTTGAAGGGTGAACTCTATGGCATTACACTCCGCTGAGGTCCCGCCCCTCCCCAAACCCCGCCCACCCCAGGGTCCACCCCAAAAATCTCCAACAAGGAGCTAGCAGCCCTAGTCAACCCCCATGAGTCTCGGGAGACCAGAGTGAAACTGAGACGATTCAGCCAGCAGCCGTCACCTGAGCCCAGCTGCACTGGGAATATATATATTTTTCCCTGAGCCCAAAACAACCCCCTTCAACTGGGAAACAGTGAAGAAACTGTAAGGACAGAGGAGGCGAGTGAGAGTAGGAAAAATCACCTTCTTTTTTCCCTCTCACTCCCTCCTCAACTATTTCTTCACAGATCCCTGAGCATGCTAGTTTTTAGGTTCCATCTCTTTGTGACGCTTAAGCGCACCCGAGCACCAAAATCCAGGATGGAAGTAGGCAGGTTAAGAATCAAACCCTTCCCCAGGCCAAAACCAGCTAAGTCTGGGAATTTCACGCATAAATTGCTTCTGTCTGTTTCTCTGGAATGTTTAGTTTCACTTCTCCCTGCATGCTTATCGCCCCTTAGTCTGAGCTGGTGACCTTGGTACCTTGTTGCTCCTTCTCCCGGGAATGCTTACCCGTTAGGTTAGGCGGCCTTGTGCGTGACTCCTGATTGGCCCTGAGCCGCCCACTGACCCTTTTGATTTCTGTATATCACTGGCTTGCTTTTAGTTCTGACAATGAATGTATGCTCAGAAGACCTGCCTTTACTGGACTCAATAAACTTGAACCTTTTGAAGGAGAGTTGTTGAGAACTGATTACTGCGAGACTCTGACAGGTATTAGGGTTGCCAAGTCGGGTGTTGCGCTGCAGCGGGGGACTCCTGGCTGGCGTCTGGAGTGCGCGTCCACCCAGAAGTGACGTGACGACCCGGAAGTGTTTTCCCTCGGATGACGACCCGGATAGAGTTTTCCCTCGGATGACCGTGGCCCCGCCCCCAGCGTGGTCGCGTCACTTCTGGGTGACGCGCACGTTGGGGTGGGGCTCTCCCCGGGGCCCGATCCGCCGGCGGTGGAAAAAGGGCCCCTGGGGCAGGGGCTTCCCTGCCCCCGGGGGGGGGACTTGGCAAGCCTAACAAGTGTGCATGTAGTGTCTGGAGTGTCAGACTAGTGTCTGGGTTCGAATCCCCACTCACACCATCGAAGCTCGCTGGCCGACCTTGGGCCAGTCACACATGCTCCCAGCCTGACCTACCTCACAGGGTCATTGTGAGGATAAAATGGAAGAGAGGAGAAGGAAGGAAGTTGCTTTGGATCCCCGCTGGGGGAAAGGGCAGGGTATGAACAAATTAAATAAACACCCATATGTTTCCCTCACAGGGTAAACGGTGGCTCCAAGGAACATTTCACATTTGGAAAACAGTGCAGGGGAGAAGGCGTAACCCCTGGTGCCCTCCCACAGTGGTCCCAATAAGTCCACCCGATAAATGAAAATTCAGAACCAAGCATAGGATTTCCAACATCTTTTCTGGTTTGCCCATGTTGGCTCCTTTTGAGTTTTATAAAGGTAAAGGTAAAGGTTCCCTTGCTCGAAAGCCAGTCGAGTCCGACTCTAGGGTTGCGGTGCTCATCTCCGTTTCAAAGCCGAAGAGCCAGCGCTGTCCGAAGACATTTCCGTGGTCACGTGGCTGGCATGACTAAACACCAAGGCACACAGAACGCTGTTCCCTTCCCACCGAAGCGGTACCTACGTATCTACTTGCAATTTCTTGCTTTCGAACTGCTAGGTTGGCAGGAGTTGAGTTTTATGGGACAGCATTAATCAGGTGCCCCGAGACACTGTTTGGAGAGGATGGGCACACCTTCTTCCCTGCTCTCTAAACGTCTGCCAAGGATCTCGGCAGTATACGCCTCCCCCCCACCTCTTGTCACGATAAAGATTTTGCTAGAATGGCAGCGCTCTCCCGCGAGGTGAAAAGGGGTGGATTTCCTACCGCAAGCCACCTTGGCGTTTGGATCTTGGCTCAGGTGGGCATCCAACACCGCATCGCTGATCTGGTCGCATATCTTGTCTGAAAGAGAAAACAGAGCCCTGAGTGACGGAAAGCCATGCTGGCACGTGGCACAAAACCGTGCAGAGGGAACGTGGGCGTCTCGACGCTTCTGAGCCCGTGGAAATCGATGAGGTGCCGCTGTTCCCTTACGAGAAGCCGAAGAGTCAAAGCCAAAGAGAAGCCAGACCCTGACAAGCGAGAAAACGAAGCCTGAATCGAATGGAAGATGTATTCTTTGCAAGGTTAAACTTATGTTGTTGTTCAGTCGCACAGTCGAGTCCGACTCTTCGCGACCCCATGGACCAGATCATGCCAGGCCCTCCTGTCTTCCGCCGTCCTCTGAAGTTTGCTCAACTTCATGTTCGTTGCATCTATGACACTGTCTAACCATCTCATCCTTTGCCGTCCCCGTCTTCTTTGACCTTCAATCTTTCCCAATCTTCAATCTATAAACTTATAACAGGGGACAAACTGTGACAACACAAGGGCCTTCCCTCCTCTTCTCTTCAGCGCGCTGATGCCCAAAGGCCAAGTCAGACTCCTGCGGGCAAGAAAAGGAGTTCTCATCTTTGCTTATGTAGCCTAAAAGCACCTGACCAAACGGAAACCTTCTCTCCCCAACAGCCTCCCTAAATCCAACAATCTACCTGAGTAAATAGGTCGGCTGTGACTTCAGACTGCCGAATCTCACTTTATCTTCCCAAACAATCGAAGAGATACAAAAACCACAATGCCTGTATTGCCCCTTGCTTAAAAAACAGTTTATAAAGTCATCAGGTGCAAACTCCACCTCTTGTAGTGTGAGAAAAAGACCCAATAAACACAAGGTGTGGTGAGCTCTAGGCCTTAGGGCCAGTTCATATTACGGTTGCCGTGCTGGGGTTCGCCTCGGACTTGTATTCAGTTCAAACGTGCCCAGGAGAGATGACCCTGTCTAAGCACTTGGGAATATGCAGTAGACATGTTCCTCTTGCACCACAACTGGCTACAACTTCCTGAGACATGTCTCATAGATGCTGGGAGATGTATGCTATTATTCTGGGGTTCCTGTGGAGAAATACCTTTCCACATGGGTCTGGGATTGACAAAAAGCCCACATTTTGTTTTAGAATTTTTTTACCCTCTGAGCAGAAAACAGGCAGAAGGGGGGAAATCAATTGATCCCAACCTTGCCCAAGTAAAGCCCCGCCGGCAGGACTCTTTTTGTAGCAGGAACTCCTTTGCATATCAGGCGACATACCCCTAATGCAGCCAATCCTCCAAGAGCTGACAGAGCTCTTCTTACAGGGGCTACTGTAAGCTCTTGGAGGACTGGCTACATTAGGGGTGTGCTGCCTAATATGCAAAGGAGTTCCTGCTACAAAAAGAGCCCTGAAAGGTAAAGGCTTCCCTTGCTCGAAAGCCAGTCGAATCTGACTCAAGGAGGTGGTGCTCATCTTCGTTTCCAAGCTGAAGAGCCAGCGCTGTCTGAAGACTTCTCCATGGTCATGTGGCTGGCATGACTAAACACGGAGGCACACGGAACGCTGTTACCCTCCCCCCCCCCGAAGTGGTACCTATTTATCTACTTGCAATTTCTTGCTTTCGAACTGCTAGGTTGGCAGGAGCTGGGACGAGAGACGGGAGCTCACTCCGTCATGCGGCACTCGGGTCTCGAACTGCCAAACTACCGACGTTCCGGTCTGTAGCTCAGCGTCTTAACCTCTGAGCCACCGTGCCCCCACCTTGCTCAAGTACTAGCATAAAATCTTTGGAAATGCTAATAGGCTGTCCCAGCTGTGGACAGTGAAATGGCCGGCTGACACCTTAGCTGGAATCTGACACCTAGAAGTTGATAACAAGACTTGAGGGCGCGAGAAGCTAGACTGGATCTTCCTGGAGATTTCAGGAAAGGATTCTTTGGCCCACAAGGGCGTGGGGAAACATAAGAAATAAAATCCCTTGGCAAGCAGGGAGAGGGCTCCATTTTGACTGATTCCATCTGGAGAAAGGAGCTCTCACACTGAGCTCCATCTTGACGGCCACCGTTGCCACTGGGATCAGTCAAAGGGCTGTCTTTCTGGACAAAGACTCCAAGGTAATGGAAGCTTCTAGCAAACTGTAACTTCTAAATTAAAGAGCTTGTCTTAAAATAAGATCTGCTAGGGCATGTATAGAGCAAGGGACTGGGGAACTGCAGTGTAAGACAGCTTCATGGATGGCTTCAAGAGGGAATTAGATAAACATATGGAGCAGAGGTCCATCAGAAGGTTGGTAGTTAAGCAGTTCGAGACCCAAGTTGCCGCATGACGAAGTGAGCTCCCGTCTCTAGTTCCAGCTCCTGCCAACCTACCAGTTCAAAAGCAAGAAATTGCAAGTAGATAAATAGGTACCACTTCGGTGGGAAGGTAACAGCGTTCCATGCGCCTTGGTGTTTAGTCATGCCGGCCACATGACCACAGAAACGTCTTTGGACAGCGCTGGCTCTTCGGCTTGGAAACTGAGATGAGCACCGCAACCCTAGAGTCAGATTCGACTGGCTTTCAAACAAGGGAACCTTTACCTATAGATAGGAACGGTCAGTCTGGGGCAAGTGATGCACTGTATTCTTGGTGCTGGGAGGGGGAGCAACAGTGGGAGGGCCCCACTGCTGGACTTCCTGATGGCACCTGGTATTTTTGGCCACTGTGTGACAGAGTGTTGGACTAGATGGGCCATTGGCCTGATCCAACATTGGCTTCTCTTATGTTCTTATGTAGGAAGGTAACAGCATTCCGCACGTCTCGGCGTTTAGTCATGCTGGCCACGTAACCACAGAAACGTCTTCAGACAGCGCTGGCTCTTCGGCTTGGAAACGGAGATGAGCACCGACCCCTAGAGTCGGACTCGACTGGCTTTCGAGCAAGGGAAACCTTTACCTTTTTTTTATCGGTAGACTTGCCACCCACTGTGGTTATACATTTTTTAAAATTTCTTTTTCTGTTTGGGGGTTGCAATTGAATTTTTTAAAACTTTTTTTTTTTTTTTAAGGAATGCAAGCTAGATCTTGGGAGCGGGGAGCTCACTCCCTCTAGAGGAAGTGGCCCGAAGTGTGTCAGTCACTGGAGCCCCCTTGCGCTGCAAACCTGGGGGAATCCGTTGCTTTCCCCGCCTCCTTAGCCTGTATGGGGAAACCTCCCCTCCAGACCGGCTGAGAGGCTATTTTATTTCTAGCTAAGCAGCTGAAGACTAACCTTTGCTAACCCCTATTTCTCGGGACTTCTTTTCCTTCACAAATGAAAACCTAAACCACGGGCTGGGGATCTCTGAAATGCCAGCCATTCACAAAGCGAGGGAGGCTTGGCTCCTTCCCCTCGCGTCTGGGCCTCCACCAGATACATGCCCATTTATTCATACGTCGTGGACGCTGTTACTTGAGAGGATTGGCCAATATTAACTCGCTGACCGGTGACTTCTCAGAAATCTGACTCTACGGTCAGAAATAGGAAATGCTCCCGTACGCCGCCCTGTTCCTAGGCTGCTGCTTCCCACCTGCTGTATACGTGACAACTCCGGTTTTACTCGAGTTAGTGTAACGCTTCGTCCCTCTGTCAAACTCCCCTTACAGAATTCTAGCCAGAGCCGGGACAGAGCAATTAAAGCAAAGGAAACTTTCGGCCGCATGTGTGAAACGGTTGTCAGCTACGTCCTGCCATGTACTGATCAAAAACCTGAAAGATGTTGATCGCACTTAGGGCTCTTTTTGTAGCAGGAACTCCTTTGCCTATTAGGCAACACACCCCTAATGTAGCCAATCCTCCAAGAACTTACAGAGCTCTTCTTACAGGGGCTACTGCAAATCGCTCGCTCACCACTTTAATGCCAGTAGCACACAAAGAAGAATTTTTGCTCACAAGAATCCATAGCTTACAGGGAACATTGAACATAACTAAAGTAAATAATCAATAAAAATGATACATTTATGTCTGGGCTGTACCCTCTTGGGCTCCAAGTGGAGATTTCCGTGCCTCTCTACAAAAGTCTCTACAAAAGTCCCTTCGTTCAGAAAATGAGATGTTGGAGAGTAGAGCTTCGTCCAACTCTTTTCCCTGACATGTTACATTTCTACATGAAGGGGATCCCCCCCCCATTCCCCTTTTTGTTTGTTTTTGGTTTGGAAAAGAGATTTTGCTAAGGTGAGCCTCCACCTGCCATCCACACTGCTGTCTAGACGCACCACCTCAGTGGGACCTAGGCCTGAAAGAAAGGAGACAGGGAGGTATTGAAGGGAAGGGATTTTTAAGAAGGAAATAGGCCGTGGAAATATGGCGGGGTGGATTGGAAGAGGAGGGGACACAGGAGGTGGGAAAAGCCAGAAGGAGACATAAACGTAAAGGTTCCCTTGCTCAAAAGCCAGTTGAATCCGACTCTAGGGTAGCGGTGCTCATCTCCGTTTCCAAGCCGAAGAGCTAGCGCTGTCTGAAGACGTTTCTGTGGTCATGTGGTTGGCATGACTAAACACCAAGGCGCACGGAACGCTGTTACCTTCCCACCAAAGTGGTACCTATTTATCTACTTGCAATTTCTTGCTTTCGAACTGCTAGGTTGGCAGGAGCTGGAACTAGAGACGGGAGCTTACTCCGTCATGCGGCACCCGGGTCTTGAACTGCTGAGCTACTGACCTTCCACAGCCTGCAGTTCAGCGTCTTAAAGAAAAGCCAGAAGGAGCCATGTGAATGATAACTGGCCACATTTGTGGTTTTAGCAGTACAGTTCCCTGCAGAGTTACTCCAGTCCAGTCAACGCTTATTTAAATCGGCTTAAATCGGCTTAAAGCAGAGAAATGAGTCAGTGTTGAAGGAATGTGGAATCTCTGTTGTGAATTGTGAAAGCCAAGGAGAAATGGCCAGGGTCCGACATACCTGAGGGACCGCATTTCCCCACATATTCCCCAAAGAGCACTTCGGTCGGGGCCACAACCAGTGTTCCCTCTTAGCTCAGGAAGGATGGCTCCAGAGCAACTAATTTATGCAGTAGCCAAATCACCTGCTCACAACTTTAATGCCAGTAGCTCACAAAGTAGAATTTTTGTTCATAAGACTCCACAGCTTAGAGGGAACACTGGTCACAACACCGGCTGGTGACCCCGGGCCCCAAGGAGGCCAGGCTTGTGGCAACGAGGGCCAGGTCCTTTTCAGTGGTGGCTCCTATCTGGTGGAATGAGCTCCCAGAGGAGATCAGGGCCCTGCAGGACCTCGTGCAGTTCCACAGGGCCTGTAAGACGGAGCTCTTCCGCCAGGCCTTTGAGTAGGAGCCACCACTGCCACTACCACCACCGCTCCGGCACAAGAGCGATACCACCGGAGAACCAGGTAACATCCATCTACAGCCCTAGTCCTCCCCTTCTGCTTGTAAGAGGTAGGGGAGTTTTGTCTTGTATCTGATAATATTGAACTTTACCTGTTTTACCTAATATATATATTATATGCACTGTTGTGCCGTCTGTAAGCCGCCCTGAGCCCGTTCGCGGGGAGGGCGGGGTATAAATACAATTAAATAAATAAATAAATGTGACACGCGTCTCAAAACAAAAGGGACTGCCCCAAGGTATTCTGCGAAGTCCACTAATCGCAATGAGAAGTTTCTAGAGACTGTGCACAGTGATCTTGTTGGTCCACTAGCCAACAGGTCTCAGTCATTTTTCTGAAGCAGACTGAAATTTCTAGAAACATGATCTTGTTCTATGGGGAAATCTACAGGGCCTTTCTTTTGAAATTCAAACGAAGACGAAGCTCTGGAGGAGGAGGAGACGGTGACTTGAAATGGATTTCTGCCAGATTTTAAAGTGCACAGCAACCTGACATTGCCAAAGCCAACCGGGGGGGGGGATGGTACCAAACCCTCACTTATGGGAACTAACTTGTCTTAACTGAAAATGTTTGCCCAAAACTGGTGGTGTGCTTTTCTTGGTAGTTGCATAACAGGGACACTCGCGTGCCAGATTGCTTCACAACCCCACCAACTTTGAACGGTGGGAGGTCTACATCACACTTGTTAGATATTGGATAGGGGGAATAAATTAGCATGACCACAAAAACAAATACGGATCAGATGATTCTCTTGCCACACAACTTTAGGTAATGAAAATGGAGCCCAGTTCTGACTGATGAAATCAAGGACAGTGGAGTGCTGGAAGAAAACAACGGGCTGTTGAGTTGTTTCACTGAAGTCCGGAAGTCGTACAAAACAAATTGATGCAGAGCGACCACAGAGAGCCACCATAGTGTTGTGGCTGGGATTCTGGGAGACAGGTTCAAATCCCCACTCAAAGAAGACGGGGACAGCAAAGGATGACAGTCTCTTGGCTGCACCTACCTCGCAGGGTGCTTGTTGTGAGCATCGAGCGGGGGAGGACAGAATGCTGCTCCCAACGGGCAGAGAAATGGGTTTAGTATCTCCATAAATAGATTTCCTTGGACTGAGACTGGAGTAATTGGAGAGGATTGTGGTGTAACCTGGCCTTAAGTATATTCAAGGTGGCATTATTCGCACTCGGATTTTATCGTTACAGTAACGTTCTCGAAGACCGCTCAAGGACTCAAATACAGTTCTATCCCGACAAAAGTATGTCGTCACGTCACCTAAATTCCTCTGGTGTCCTTATATCCTGACACTGTTTGTATCAGGGTTGCCAGTCTCCAGGTGGGGCCAGGAGATCTCCTGCTCTTACAACTGATCTCCAGACGCCCGAGATCAGTTCCCCTGGAGAAAATGGATGCTTTGGAGGGTGGACTCTATGGCACTGTCCCGTGCTGAGGTCCCTCTCCAAGTCCTTCCCTCCCCAGCCTCTACCCTAAAAGTCTCCAGGTGTTTCCCAACCCTGAGCTGGCAACCCTACTGGGTGCGGTCAGACGGGCCATTTAGTCCGCTTTCGGCCCGCCTCAGAAACGGATTTTATCTGCACGATCACACAGTCAACATCTGCCTCCCGTCCCCAGCCGTCTCTTTCCGGCTCAAAACTGCTTTAACCCAGAGCAGGGGTCATTTCCTGCAGGAGCACACAGGAGCGGCGCTCCGGCAGTAAAGAGCCCAGGGGGCGGGCACATGCAACAAGCTCCGCCCCCTGCTCCCAGCAGCCCTCAGTCAGAGCAAGAAGCAGCCAGGTAAGTTGCAGAGCCCCCCCCCATCGGCCCCCCAATCCAAAACAGTCCAGTGGCACCTTTAAGACCAAGTTTGATTCAGGTACAAGCTCTCCCTCCTCTGTGAGGACAGATCTGCACGTTCCCCCCCCCCCAATAGCTAGCAATCCAAAACAGTCCAGTGGAGCCTGAGCGGTGGGTGCTGTCTTCTGACCCACTTCCAGTGATGTCAGGGGGTGTGGCCTATGCAAATAAGTTATGCTAATGAGCTCCTGCACCTCTTTTTCAACAAAATGACCCCTGACCCAGAGTATTTTGATACCAGGTCCCCAAGTGGTGTTTTCCTGATTCTCCGGTTCCAGC
>NW_015162632.1:56133-59874 GCF_001447785.1 Gekko japonicus
GGAAGGAAGGAAGGAAGGAAGGAAGGAAGGAAGGAAGGAAGATGCACCTGCGCATTCCTTCTGCTTTTGCATTAGCACTGCACAAAGACAGAGATCAGCAACTGGACATCCCTGGACCAAATCCGGCCACCCAAACAATGGAGATGCCATCTAGTTTTAAGAGCGGGGCTGGCCTGTGACCCTCCTGCAAAGCTAGTCGCTAACCGGGGGTGTGTGTGTGATGGCAGAATTGGCGGAATACCCAGGCAGATGCCAATCCCACTGTAGTACAGACCTGTCAGGGGTGTGCCGGAGATGCCTAACATCATGCCCTGACCTGCAGTTAAGCATGTAGCATTGGCATGCCCTACGTGTGCTTCTACATATTTGGATGCCCAGCTACATTATCACAGCATGAATGGATGTCTAGAGACATCGGTGTCTGCATAGACGGTTACCCCTCCCACCCTTCAGGATCTGGAACAGGGGTGTGTTCAGAATGCTATCAGATCCAGGTGCCAGGGTGCCCTGGGGCCAGCTCTGAATCTTTGTTCACAGACAAGACCTCTTTATAGAAGGAGGAGGAGGAGGAGGAGGAGATTGGATTTATACCCTGCCCTTCACTTGGAGTCTCAGAGCTGCTTACAATTCTCCTCTCCCTTCCCCTCCCCACAACACCTAGGTGGGGCAGAGAAAGCTCTCTCGAGGACTGCTCTTGAAAGAACAGCTCTGAGAAAACTTGTGACTGACCCAAGGTCACCCAGCAGCTGCATGCGAAGGGGCTGGGGATCAAATCCAGTTCCAGATTAGAGTCCGTGCACTTAACCACTACACCAAACTGGCTTATTATTGTTGCTGTTGTTATTAAAAATCAGTTTCACTCATGGAGCTTGATCCTGCGAAAGTTACGTATGTACATAAGCGCTATCAAGTCGCAACTCACTTATGGCGACCCCGGCAAGGGGCTTTCAAGGCGACCGAGAAGCAGAGGTGCTTGGCCATTGTCTTCCTCTGCAGAGTCTTCCTCGGCGATCTCCCTTCCAAGGACCGACCCTGCTTAGCTTCCAAAATCTGACGAGATCAGTCTATATCATGCCACCTTCCAGCTCCCTG
The DNA here is from genome assembly GCF_001447785.1 of Gekko japonicus. Lineage (NCBI taxonomy): Eukaryota > Metazoa > Chordata > Lepidosauria > Squamata > Gekkonidae > Gekko > Gekko japonicus. Next base: position 57,226 of record NW_015162632.1, read on the forward strand.
CCAAAGTTACGTGCTTTATTTAAGGGGGGGGGGAATACTGAACGAGAACTGGTCATACGCATAGCGTACCTGCTGGACTCAGTAAAAAAGAGCAAGAGTCCAGTTAGCAACTTTAATGATTAAGTAAATTTGCGGCAAAGTAGGAGCTTTTGTGAGTCACTGCTCACTTCTTCAGATTGGAAGAAGCGAGCCGTGACTCACACAAACTCCTCCCCTGCCACAGATTTTGCTAGGCGTCTTGCTCTTTTCTACTGCTGCACACAGACTCACACGGCTACCCATCTCTCTCTATCTGCTGGATTCAGTAAGACAGCCTTGACTCAACGGAACCCATTTGTTCTTTAATCCTGGGAAGAACATTTTTCACTATCGGGTGTAAGTCTACAAAGAGTTCAGTAAGGAAATGTGCGGGCCTGAATATTCCTTTTTTAAAAAATATTCACTCGCTTGCAAATTTTGTGGCAAAGTAGGAGCTTTTGTGAGTCACTGCTCACTTCTTCAGATTGGAAGAAGCGAGCCGTGACTCACGCAAACTGCTCCCCTGCCACAGATTTTGCTAGGCTTTAAGGTGCGACTGGCGTCTTGCTCTTTTCTACTGCTACACACAGACTCACACGGCGACCCATCTCGATCTATCTGCTGGACTCAGTAAGACAGCCTTGGCTCGACGGAACCCATTCGTTCTTTAATCCTGGGAAGAACATTTTTCACTATCGGGTGTAAGTCTACAAAGAGTTCAGTAAGGAAATGTGCTGGCCTGAATATTCCTTTTTTTAAAAATATTCACTCGCTTGCAAATTCACTGCCTGTTAAATTACGGTCTAATGTCAAACCTTGGCCCCTCTATTCCCCTGCTCCTCCAACTGAAAACACCCCTGCCCATTTTCTGTTTTACAACCTTCAGAGACCTGCGTCAGAATAAATGTTCTGAATTTTTCCACGGAAGCGGACGTGCTTTAATTAGAGAGCCGGGGAAGGTGGGCATCGGGCCACATCGGTGTGGTTACATCGATACATCTGGGTGGGGGTGGGAGATATACACAGGGGGTGGACCGTCTATGTAATGAGGAGGAATGGGCTAAATTCAGGTGCCCCAGGGAAATTCAAAGGCACTCATTGGATCTTTAGAGACTCTGAGAACAGACAGGAGAGCAGAGCAGCTGACGAACTGAGAGGACCAGTTAGGGATGCCAACCTCCAGGAAATGGGGTTTTTTCCCAGTTTTTTTTTCCGGAAAAAATGGAAATTTTCGGAAAAATTGAAAAAATGCTAATTAGCATTTCTTTTGTATTGTCTAGATTGAAAGTCATTCTGTTACTTTAGGAACATAAAATATGACTATGGACATTTTTACTTGGCATGAAATTATCACAACTAGCATATTAAAAATATAGTGTGTCCAAACAATTATTTCAAACAGAATACCCACCCACATGCAAAAACAAAACGGAAACTTTTTTATTTTCTTCTGACAATTGGTTGCCAGATCCAGTCTGGGAAACTCTTGCAGATTTGGCTGGGGAGGACAGAGACCTCAGTGGGGCACAGTGCCACAGACTCCGCCCTCCAAAGCATCCATTTCCTCCAGGGGAACTGACCTCTAGCCTGGAGATGAGCTGTAATTCTGGGGTTTCCCCTGGTCCCGCCTGGAGGTTGGCATCCCTAGCCCTGGGAATCCCCTGAAATTACAGCTCATCTCCAGGCTACAGAGTTCAGTTCCAACAGAGAAAATGGCTGTTTCGGAGGGTGGGCTCATGGCATCGTACCCCACTGAGGCCCCTGTCCTCCCCAGGCTCCACCCCCAAATCTCCAGGAGTTCTGCAACCTGGAGCTGGCAACCCCTATGCCCTCCCATCCCTGCTGGTAGCCGGGGGGGACCTGGCAGCCCTAGGACCAGTTCAGCTAGAAAAATAAAGGCTGTTACATATGTGTGAATGTGTGGGTCAGAGATCTTGTGCTATAGGTATAACCAGGGGTCATTTCGTAGAAAAAGCGGTGCAGGAGGTCATTAGCATACCTCTTAGCATAACTCATTAGCATATGCAACGCCCCCCTGACATCATCTTCAAAAGCCTCCCCTTTCCTTCTCCAGCGGCAGGATCTTTCCATTGTATTCTATGGGGCCATAGGATACAATACGAGATTGTGCCGCTGCTGTGGTGCAACTCTAGGGAGAAGGGGTTTAAACCTCACATTGGATGTGATTGCAGTCTTCGAATACTTGAAGGGCTGTCATGTAGAAGATGGAGGAGATCTATTCTCTCTTGCTCCGGATTGCAAGACTAGATCTAAATGGGTTGAAATTACATGGGAGTTGTTACCGGCTCAATATCAGGAGAAACTTCCTAACTGTAAGAGTGGTTGAGCAGTGGAACAGTCTGCCTCGGGAGGTGGTGGATGCTCCTTCGCTGGACGTTTTCAAGCGGAGGCTAGACGACCATCTTTCAGGTGTGTTGTAGGTATGTAGGGCTCTCTTTCGGCTATGTTCCTGCAGAGTGCAGGGGGTTGGACTAGATGACCTGCAAGGTCCCTTCCAACTCTAACATTCTATGATTCACTTGTAGTTCTATAAAGGATATCCTTGGTGGCTCTGCCAAGACCCATTACTGAGGGTGGTTGACCAGAACAAGGAACAAAACTAAATCCAGA
>NW_015162633.1:0-14303 GCF_001447785.1 Gekko japonicus
GGCTTTTGCCCAGCAGAGCTTCTGATTGGGCGTTGGAGGTTTGATTGGCTGTGCGGCTTGTTTTTAAAGAGGCTGCTTTGGCGGCAGCTGCCCCCAAAGCACAAGCCAGCCATTTTGTGGCCAGCTCTGCTTCCCGTGGCAGCCATTTTGTGGCAGCCATTTTTGTGGCTGCGCCCACCGCACTGTGTCAGAATTCCAAATGTGCCAATGGGCTCAAAAAGATTGCCCTGAGTTAAAGAGAGGGCCGCAAAGAATTGTAGGGTTGCCAACTCCAGCTTGTGAAGTTCCAGGAGACTTGGAAGTGGAGCTTAAGGAGGGTGGGTTTGGGGTAGGAGGAGGGACCTCAGAAGGCCACAGAACCCACCCTCCAAAGCAGCCTTTTTCACCAGGGAAACGGGCTTGCATAGTCTGAAGATGAGTTTGGGTTGCCAGCCTCCAGGTGGGGCCTGGAGATCTCCCGCTTTTTCAACTGATCTCCAGCTGACAGAGATCAGCTCAACTGGAGAAAAATGGCTGCTTGGAGTGATGGACTCTCTGACATGGTACCATGCTGAGGCCCCTCTCCTCCCCAAAACCTACACTCTCCCGGATCCACCCCCAAAGTCTCCAGGTATTTTCCAACCCAGACCTGGTGACCCTAAGATGAGTTGTAATTCCAGGAGATTTCCAGGCCTTTCATGGAAGTTGGCAAGCCTACTCGGGAATGAGCTCAGCAGAGATCCACCCTCCAAAGATGCTGTTTTCTCCAGGGGTATTGATATCTGCAGTCTGGAATTGTAATTCTAGAAGAACTCCAACCCCCACCTGGAGGCCTGCATCCCTTGGTGGTAGCAGAGCATGCATTGTGCATGAAAAATCTCATGCATTGTGCAAGGGATAGAGCAGGTAAAGAAAGAAGTCAATTTTCCCCTTTCTCACCATACAAGAACTCATGGGCACTCCATAAGATTGCTGAGCAGTCAGGGAAGAACGGACAAAAGGAAGTCCTTCTTCACCCAAAGAGTGATTAACACTGGAATTCACTGACACAGGAGGTGGTGGCGGCTACAAGCATGGACGGCTTCAAGAGGGAATTAGATAAACATACAGAGCAGAGGTCCATCAGTGGCTATTAGCCACAAGGTATAGATAGGAACTCTGGGGCAAGTGATGCACTGTAGTCTTGGTGCTTGGGGGGGGGAGCAACAGTGGGAGGGCTCCTAGTGTCCTGGCCCCACTGCTGGACCTGCTGATGACACCTGGTATTTTTGGCCACTGTATGACAGAGTGTTGGACTGGATGGGCCATTGGCCTGATCCAACATTAGCTTCTCTTATGTTCTCTTATGTTCTTAAGAAAGCCCTAGTATCCTGACATCTGCTGTTCAAAGATCTCAGATGGTAGTGCTGGGTAAGATAACATGTAAACAGTAAACAGCTCCTGAATCATAAACTTCAGAGGGCACTTGAGTGGATACATGATTAAACAGATCCCGTAAGTTTGTGCCTATGCAATTATATGTCAGCAACACCCTCCCTTCCATTAGCTTTATTGGCCAAAATGGACAGTATCTATGCAAGAGAGAAGAAGACGAAGAAGACGACGAAGAAGAAGAAGACGAAGAAGACGAAGAAGACGAAGAAGATGAAGAAGACGAAGAAGACGACGACAAAGACGACGACGACAAAGACGACGACGACGAAGATGACGAAGATAACGAAGACGACTAAGAGGAAGAGGAAGAAGAAGAGGAGGAGGAGGAGGAGGAAGAGGAAGAAGAAGAAGAGCAAGAGGAGGAAGAAGAAGAGGAGGAGGAAGAGGAGGAGGAGGAGGAGGAAGAAGAAGAAGAAGAAGAAGAAGAGGAAGAGGAAGAGGAGGAAGAGGAAGAGGAAGAAGAGAAAGAGGAAGAAGAGAAAGAAGAAGAAGAGAGTGGTTTTTTATAATCTACCTGAAGGAGTCTCAAAGTGGCTTACAATCACCTTTCCTTCCTCTCCCCACAACAGACACCCTGTGAGGTAGGTGGGGCTGAGAGGAACTGGGACTGACCCAAGGTCACCCAGCTGGCTTCATGTGGAGGAGTGCAATAAAAAAAGGCAAATGCTATTCTGGGGATTATTAGGAAGGGTATTGAAAACAAATCAGCCAGTATCATAACGTTCCTGAATAAATCGATTGTGCGACCTCATTTGGAGTACTGTGTACAGTTCTGGTCACCGCACCTCAAAATAGATATTCCGATATTGGGAAAGGTACACAAAAGGGCAACTAAGATGATGAAGGGGATGGAACACTTTCCATGTGAAGAAAGGTCAAAGAGGTTGGGGCTCTTTAGTTTGGAGAAAGGACAATTGAGAGGAGACATGATCGAGGTCAGGGGTCATTTCCTGCGGGAGCACACAGGCAGTCCAGTGGAGCCTGAGCGGTGGGTGTTGCCTTTTGACGCACTTCCGGTGATGTCAGGGGGCGTGGCGTATGCAAAAAAGTTACGCTAATGAGCTATGCTAATGAGCTCCTGCACCTCTTTTTCTACGAAATGACCCCTGCAAACCACTTAGATGAAACAATAATCACCATCAATGTAACCTATTTACTTAGAAAATGCCTTTGCCACTTCTCCAGGGAACCTGCCCAAGGCAGCTTGCAAAATAAAACATAAAAACACCATAAAAGTGATGAATTAAACACCAGATTAAAAACCCCAGCCAAGCATTAAAAGAGCATAAAAGCGTTAAATAAGTCTGATAAAGCAGTTCTCAGGTGAAATTGTTTGATTGTTTTTATCATTTGCTGATTTTATGTTGTGAGCTGCCCTGAGCCCAGTTTTTGGGGTAGGGTGGGGCATACATTTAATAAATAAATAAATAAATAGCAGACAACAAAAGGTTGTAGCACCTTATGGTAGACAAAAACTAGGTAGGTTTATACCCCCAAGCTAAATCTAAATGACATGATAGAGGTTGACAAAATTATGCATGGGACAGAGAAGGTAGAGAAAGAAGGACTTTTCTCACAATACAAGAACTTCTAGGCACTCCATGGAATTAATGAGCAGTAGGCTTAGAACAGATCAGAGGAAGTACTTCTTCACCAAAGAGTAACTGACATGTGGAATCCACTGCCACAAGAAGTGGTGGTTGCATACACTGATTCAACAGGGGACTGGATAAACATATGGAGCAGAGCTCCATCAGTGGCTACTAGCCACAAGGTGTAGATGGAACACTCTGTGTGGGGCAGTGATGCTTTGTGCTCTTGGTGGACCTCCTGATGGCCCCTGGGTTTTGGGTACTGTGTGACACAAAGTGTTGGACTGGATGGGCCACTGGCCTGATCCAGCATGGCTTCTCTTCTGTTCCTATAATTCACTTAGAAATTAAAATTTCTCAGGGTCCAGGTGGCATATACTTAAGGAATTCGAACATGACGTGATTGTTGATCTCCTCACTGTGGCCAAGAGTTACAAAGGATGATAGATTAAGAAAGTTTCATGCTTGGAAGTGAGGCCATCCGTCTCCTGGTGTTGTCTGAGAAGAAACTGTGGTGCTCTTAAGATGGCAGCTGAAGTTTTCACTCTTTGTGTCTTTAGGCCCAAGCGGTATTATATGGAAATAAATCTCTTGAGTTCCTTCATAAGCAATCGGTTATCAGTTCTTTGGGGAACCTGGAGGATCTTCCTATCGTAACACTAACCTGTAGAAAAGAGCAAGAGTCCAGTAGCACCTTAAAGACTAATGGAATTTGTGGCAGGGGATAAGCTTTCATGAGTCACGGCTCACTTCTTCAGATACAGCAAGAATGTGAGTCCATCTGCCCTTATTAATGGAAAGTGGAGTGATTTCAGATGCCAAATGACATTAGCAGGCAAATTACAATAGAAGGTGATTGACAATAGCAGGTGTGATTGGATTAGGTGTGATATGCAGAGGGGTCGTAGGCATGTAGAGATCAGCACTGGTAACAAGACAGGGAACCTAGGTCTTGATTCAGTCCAGGAGGGTGCATTGTCTTGAACATTTTAAATTGCAATTCAGCAGTCTCTCTTTCTAATCTCCCTTTGAAATGTATTTGTAAGAGAACGGCTACTCTTAGGTCAGCAACTGAATGTCCCTGAAGTTTAAAATGTCCCCCTTTTTTTTAGTGTTGTGGTTTCTAATGTCAGACTTATGTCCATTTATTCTTTGGTGTAGGGACTGGCCTGTTTGTCCAATGTAGAGGGTGCAAGGGCATTGCTGACCCCCATCTGGATCTATGAACCAGTATATGAAACTTTTCTGCAAAATAGGCAGTGCCCTGAATTAGGCGTAGAGTCTACTTCCACCACAGGAAATAGCATTCACCCAGCCGGCAGGAGGACTTACCAGGAGGAAACTGAGGCCTAAGCCTGTCACCAGCAACATGGTGATGTTACTTCTGGCACACACTGGATTTGACATCATCATATCACCAGCGATGCCGGGATGCTCTGGGATCTGGGCAAAGTCTCTATGGTAAAAATGGCTTCTACTATAAATGGGTAGAGCCGGATTTGGTAAGCGAGCTCAGTTGGGAATTGATGCCATAGAGTTGGGAAATTTCTGGAGATTCTGGAGGCGAAGAACCACAGCGTAGTCTAAGGCCATAGAGGCCACTCTCCAAAAAAAAATCATTTTTTCTCAAGCGGAACGCGTCTCTGTAGTCTGGAAATCAGTTGTGATTCAAGAAGATCTCCACACACACACACCACACGGAAGTTTTAAAATTCTACCCGGAAGCTAGAAACCTTAGCATAAGAGTCACTGCTCATTCAGTTGCAGCGCATCCAGAAACATTCAGTGGAGAGCCAGTTTGGCGAACATAAGAGACGCCAATGTTGGATCAGGCCAAAGGCCCATCCAGTCCAACACTCTGTGTCACACAGTGGCCAGAAATACCAGTGCCATCAGGAGGTCCAGCAGTGGGGCCAGGACACTAGAAGCCCTCCCACTGTTGACCCCCCCCCAGCACCAAGAAGACAGAGCATCACTTGCCCCAGAGCCCCTAGCTATACCTTGTGGCTAATAGCCACTGATGGACCTCTGCTCCATATGCTTATCTAATTCCCTTTTGAAGCCGTCCATGCTTGTAGCTGCCACCACTTCCTGTGGCAGTGAATTCCATGTGTTAATCACTCTTTGGGTGAAGAAGTACTTCCTTTTATCCGTTCTAACCCGACCGCTCAGCAATTTCATGGAGTGCCCACGAGTTCTTGTATTGTGAGAAAGGGAGAAAAGTACCTCTTTCTCTACCTGCTCTTTCCCATGCATAATCTTATAAACCTCAATCATGTCACCCCTCAGTCATCATTTCTCCAAGCTAAAGAGCCCTAAGCGCTTTAACCTTTCCTCATAGGGAAAGTGTTCCAACCCTTTTATCATTCGAGTTGCCCTTTTCTGCACTTTTTCCAAAGCTATAATATCCTTTTTAAGGTGTGGTGACCAGAACTGCACACAGTATTCCAAATGAGGTCTCACCATTGATTTATATAGGGGCATTATTATATTGGCTGATCTGTTTTCAATACCCTTCCTAATAATCCCCAGCATAGCATTGGCCTTCTTTATTGCAGTCACACACTGTCTCGACATTTTCAGTGAGTTATCCACTACAACTCCAAGATCTCTCTCTTGCTCAGTCTCTGCCAGTTCAGACCCCATCAATGTGTATTTATATTTAGGATTTTTGGCTCCAATGTGCATCACCTTGCACTTGGCCACATTGAACCCCATTTGCCATGTTGACTGTAAGCCGTGCCAAGACTCCTTAAGAACATAAGAACATAAGAACATAAGAGATGCCAATGTTGGATCAGGCCAAAGGCCCATCCAGTCCAACACTCTGTATCACACAGTGGCCAGAAATACCAGTGCCATCAGGAGGTCCACCAGTGGGACCAGGACATTAGAAGCCATCCCACTGTTGACCCCCCCAAGCACCAAGATGACAGAGCATCACTTGCCCCAGAGTCCCTATCTATACCTTGTGGCTAATAGCCACTGATGGACCTCTGCTCCATATGCTTATCTAATTCCCTTTTGAAGCCGTCCATGCTTGTAGCACCCACCACTTCCTGTGGCAGTGAATTCCAAGTGTTAATCACTCTTTGGGTGAAGAATGGCACCTCTAAGACCAAGTTTTATTCTGGCACAAGCTCTCCCTCCTCTGCGAGGACATATCTGCACGTTCCTCCCCCCCCCCAATAGCTAGCAATCCAAAACAGTCCAGTGGAGCCTGAGCGGTGGGTGTTGCCTTCTGACACACTTCCGGTGATGCCAGGGGGTGTGGCATATGCAAATAAGGTATGCTAATGAGTTATGCTAATGAGCTCCTGCACCTCTTTTTCTACAAAATGACCCCTGAGTGTACCCAGGGAAATTCTCGGACTCTCGTTTCCTACAGTTGGGGTTCTCTCCCCCCCCACTCCCAATGGCAGATTTGACAGGATCTTGCTTGCTGCCTTCATCCTCCGTACACGAGACAGAGCCCTCTTTAACAGGTCACCCTTTTTGCCATTCAATATGCACTGGTAAACATGCTAAAACGACAATCCTACAATCACATGCGGCAACAGATGTGATCATAAAGCCTCCCGGAATAACAGTGGGTAATAACAATGAATATAATGGACAGAGAGGGGATAATATCTGTATTTATAGCAGTGCATGTGGAACAAGCGGAAGGCTCTCGTGACATTTAATCTTTGGGGACGGACAGATTCCCCTTGGCTTGGAAACGTTCTCTGCAGCATTATTCGCCGAGTAGACGGGTCCCCCACAGAGGTCCCCCACGGCCTGGAACATTGGCACAACCCTACAAGGGATATTGTTGGCAGCTAGACTATCAAGGCAGGGGGGAGGGGGTAGAGTAGGGGGGAAATGAAACACGACCAAAAATTGGCGGATTTTCAAGTTGTTTAGAAGGCCGATGCACAGCTCATGGTGCCAGTAATCAATTTTGGTTTTTTTCCCCCTTCTCCCTGGAAAATTCTAGGAATTGCTCCATTGTATATAGAAATGCTTTAGGTAAAGCTGTTAATATTAGTAAACTGAACCTTCAGCCAGAAGAAGAAGAGGAAGAAGAGGAAGAGGAAGAAGAAGAAGAAGAAGGAGGAGGAGGAGGAGGAGGAGGAGGAGGAGGAGGAGGAGGAGGAGGAGGAGGAGGAGGAGGAGGAGGAGGAGGAGGAGGAGGAGGAGGAGGAGGAGGAGGAGGAGGAGGAGGAGGAGGAGGAGGAGGAGGAGGAGGAGGAGGAGGAGGAGGAGGAGGAGGAGGAGGAGGAGGAGGAGGAGGAGGAGGAGGAGGAGGAGGAGGAGGAGGAGGAGGAGGAGGAGGAGGAGGAGGAGGAGGAGGAGGAGGAGGAGGAGGAGGAGGAGGAGGAGGAGGAGGAGGAGGAGGAGGAGGAGGAGGAGGAGGAGGAGGAGGAGGAGGAGGAGGAGGAGGAGGAGGAGGAGGAGGAGGAGGAGGAGGAGGAGGAGGAGGAGGAGGAGGAGGAGGAGGAGGAGGAGGAGGAGGAGGAGGAGGAGGAGGAGGAGGAGGAGGAGGAGGAGGAGGAGGAGGAGGAGGAGGAGGAGGAGGAGGAGGAGGAGGAGGAGGAGGAGGAGGAGGAGGAGGAGGAGGAGGAGGAGGAGATTGGATTTATACCCCACCCTTCACAACCCAAAGGAGGCTCAGAGCACCTTGCAATGTCCTTTTTCCTTCCCCTCCCCACAACAGACACCCTGTGAGGTAGGTGGGGCTGAGAGAGCTCTTTTGAGAACTGCTCTTGAGAGAACAGCTCTGAAAGAACTTGTGACAACCCAAGATCACACCAGCAGCTGTGAGTGGAGGAGTGGGGAATCAACCCCGGATCTCCCAAATTAGAATCCACACTCTTAACCACCACACCAAACTGGCTCTCAGTTAGCCCCAAATACGCTTGGCACTTCAGAATATCTCTCTGTCCCCAAAGAGCTTATAATGTATTGCCTGGCAGTCAGGGTTGCCGGGTCTCTCTGGGCTGTCAGCGGGGGATGGGCTTACTGGGAGTTGGGCAGTTTTATTCCCTGTTTCAGTGACATGCCCATTTGACTTCATAAGAACATAAGAACATAAGAGATGCCAATGTTGGATCAGGCCAAAGGCCCATCCAGTCCAACACTCTGTGTCACACAGTGGCCAGAAATACCAGGTGCCATCAGGAGGTCCACCAGTGGGGCCAGGACATTAGAAGCCCTCCCACTGTTGACCCCCCCAAGCACCAAGAAGACAGAGCATCACTTGCCCCAGAGTCCCTGTCGATACCTTGTGGCTAATAGCCACTGATGGACCTCTGCTCCATGTGCTTATCTAATTCCCTTTTGAAACCGTCCATGCTTGTAGCCACCACCACTTCCTGTGGCAGTGAATTCCAAGTGTTAATCACTCTTTGGGTGATTAACTTCCAGCATGACTCGGAAGTGACATAGGCATGTCGGGGACGTCAGGGTGACACTCTGGTTCTCGGGCAAAAACTCTATGTTGGAACTATGGTGACCATAGTTTTTTGGTCAAAAGCCAGAGTGTCAACCCCAACATCCCAGATGTGCCTACATCACTTCTGGTCACATTGCAGTGATGTAGGCAAGTCACAGAGATTTTAGGTGTTTCTCCCTTTGGGGAGGGTAAATCCCCCCTGCAGGCCAAGGACATTTTTCCCCCTTTAAAAATTCAGCCTTGTGTTCTTACTGGAAGTGACAAAGGGTAGAGTTCCCATAGAGTCTCTGGCATTGTCTAGAGCTATTCTTTGTCACTTCTGGTAAGAACTTTCAGTAAGTACATGTGGCTGCATTTTTAAAAAAATCTCCTGCGGCACTGTACACCCCCCAACCCCCCCCTGTTGTCAAGCTCTGACAAGCACCCTATGGGAGAGTCAAGTGGAAAAGGGTGCATGCTCACAACAGCTATATGAATCAGGTTTGTTTTAGGTTCTTCAGGCAGAGAGCTAATGCTTATTAGGATAAAGAAGAAGAAGAGATTGGATTTATACCCTGCCCTTCACTCAGAGTCTCAGAGCGGCTTACAATCTCCTTTCCCTTCCCTTCCCCTCCCCACAACAGACACCCTGGGAGGTAGGCGGGGCTGAGAGGGCTCATTTCAATTAGATGTTTCACAACATATCATGCATTCAAGGCCGCTTTGAATACACTACAGAATCAAACCCGGTTCTCCCAGATTAGAGTCTGCGTTCCTAACCACTACACCAAACTGGCTCAAAACAGCTTAGGTTATGTTTCAGGGTTGAGTAGACCCCTGAACCCAGCTCTTCCAAATCCTTATTTAACACACTAATCATTACACCACTATGACAAAACGATGCCTCTCCCCAGGTCCATTAAAGCCACCAAAACGAAAGGCACCAAAATATGTCTTCATCAAGGTCATTCCTCCTTCTGAATCCCAACCTTTACAGTAATGTTTGGTGGTAGAAAGTGTTGTCAAGTCACAGCCAACTTATGGCTAATCTGAAGGGTTTTCAAGGAAAGACCTGCCTCTGTATAGTGTCCCTGGACAGACCTGTAGCTATGGCGGGCTTTTTGGGGGCCCCACCCCCTTTCTTAAAGGCCTGGCCCCACAAGAGATTCTCCTGTAAATGCTTTTTTCAATCATTTTAAACATTTTTAAAGGCATGTTCTCCTTGAAGCTGAGTGGGGTGCTGTAGTTGACAAATTCCTGCACTGAGCAAGGGGGTTGGAGTAGGTGACCTCTAGGTTCCCTTCTAACTCTGTGTCAAGAAGCTGCTCTCTAAGAGAGCTCTAAGAGAGCAAAAAAGTGTTAGCTTTTTTGACTGTAGACGTCATCACCCTCAGCTGCCAGCTTGATAGCAGAATTGTTGCTTAGGCTGGCAAAAAATGATTAACTTGCAGCAGCTGACAACTGTCATCTAAAGTGGTTGACAGCTTCCAGTGTAGAGATCCGTCCTGGTAACACACTCCTATTGGCTAAATGGCCAGTATGGTATAGTGGTTAAGTGTGTGGAATCTACTCTGGGAGAACCAGGTTTGATTCCCCACTCCTCCATTCACAGCTGCTGGATGACCTGGGGCAAGCCATAGTTCTGTCAGAGCTGTTCTTGGGCTGCGGTCACACGGAGCATTAGCCACGCTACTGAGACAGATGATAGGCGGATTTTCCGGGTGCGATCACACCGCAACATCTGGGAAGCGTAGAGCTCCCATAGCGAACCCGAGGCTTCCCGTCGAAGATGCGGAGTTAAAAACTAGTACCTCTGTGGGGCAAGGGCTGGCATCTGATCACGTTTCCATGGTAGTCCGTGGCATCCAGCGCCCACCCAGGTCCCGTCGCAAACAGGTTCCCCCCCCAACTCTCCACAGGATGCGCACAAGCACCTAACGGCACATGTGCACGAAGAGGAAAGTGAAAGTTCCATTGCTCCACAGAATCCTGCATGCCGTTGGTGAGATCGCGCCGCACCACTTCATTGCCGTGCTGCAGGATCGTCGTGTGATCGCCACCTCACGCCTACCTACGGGACCTCGACGGGACCTGTGATCGGGCAGCTGCACGTTACTTTGCTCCGGGGCTAACTGCCACGCTCCCCCCCCCCCCCTCACTCCTCCACTTGCACCTGCTGATGTGACCTTGGGTCAGTCACAAGCTCTGGCACAGCTGTTCCTGAAAGAGCAGTTTGTGTTCTCTCAGCCCCACCTACCTCACAGGGTGTCTGTTGTGGGGAGGGGGAGGGAAAGGAGTTTGTAAGCCGCTCTGAGACGCCAAGTGAAGGGCGGGATGTAAATCCAATCTCTTCCTCCTCCTCCTCCTCCTCCTTTCTGCACTGAGAACTTCAGTCTCACCAGAAAAAAAATTGCCCCACAAGCCATCAAATCCCGGCTGCGGGACTGACCCTGGAGCTCCTTGGTGGTCTCCCATCCAATGACTAAGAAGGGCTGACCCTGCTTAGGCACGTCAGTTTCGTGTAGATGGTATATGACACCAAAACAGTTACATAAAATCAACAAAAACAATGACCCGTCATGTTGGAAGAAATGTGGGCAAGAGGGCTCTTATTTACACTGCTGTTGGAGCTGCCCAAGGATTCTTAAGTTTTGGATGGAAGGGTCAACGAGTATAAATGAGATAACCTCACAGAAGATCTCCTGCAATCCGGAAGTTGCATTAATGAACAAATGGGACGATACAGTAAGATATGAGGCGAAAGAAATTACCGCAACGTTGCTTGCAACTGCGAAATTAGCAATAGCCGCAGCATGGAAAACACCACACCCTCCGACTCTCAAAGCATGGCAAGATAAAACATGGGAACAGTTCGTAATGGCAAAAATAACGGACCAGAATAATAGTGCGCAAACGCAAATCACTAAGTCACATGCAAAATTTACGTGAAAATGGGAACCGGTAATAGATTACCTGACAAGACATGAAATAATCCCATCTAATCCACAGTATCGTAATTAATTATTTGTCTGAACACATCATCAAACAATAAAGAAGATCAAAAGGCAAACTAACACACTTAGTACACTCTACCCAATATGAAGCCCCGTTTCTGGCACTTCAGTGATATACTAGATAGCTTTTTGAAAACTGTTATGATATTTGGGAGAGTCATTTGGGTGACTATGTAGGTCACATAATTATAAGCTTGTAACACTTGGTTTATATGTGTGTGTTTTGTATTTATAAAACAAATAAAAATATATTTTTTAAAAAAAAAAAGGAGTGTGGACTCTAATCTGAGAGAACCAAGTCTGATTCCCTACTCCTCCTCATGCAGCTGCTGGGTGACCTTGGGCAAGCCACAGTTCTCTCAGAGCAGTTTTCTCACAAGCAATTCTCAAAGAGCTCTCTCAGCCCCACCTAGCTCACTGGGTGTCTGTAGTGGGGAGGGGAAGGGAAAGGAGACTGTAAGCTGCTCTGAGACTCCGAGTGAAGGGCGGGGTATAAATCCTCCTCCTTCTTTGGCGTAGTGGTTTGGTATAGTGGTTAAGTGCGCGGACTCTAATCTGGGAGAACTGGGTTTGATTCCCCACTCCTCCACTTGCAGCTGCTGGATGACCTTGGGCAAGCCATAGTTCTGACAAGATCTGTCCTTGAAAGGGCAGTTCTTGAAAGAGTTTTCTCAGCCCTGCCTACCTCACAGGGTGTCTGTTGTGGGGAGGGGAAGGGAAAGGAGTTTGTAAGCTGCTCTGAGACTCCAAGTGAAGGTCGGGGTATAAATCCAACCTCCTCCTCCTTCTCCTCCTCCTCCTCCTCCTCCTCCTCCTTCTTCTTCATTTCCAAGATCTGATGAGATGGGGCTATCCTGGGCTATCCAGTTCAGGACAGAGTAATATTTAGTACCCCCCCCAAATAATAAAACCTCAGCAGGCCGACCAGTTCCAAGGTCAGACTTGGACAGGGTTTTGGGATTTTTTTGCTTTAAACACAGACACGAGCTGTGTAACACCAGGTTCTGGAGCCCACGAATTGGGCTTTGCTGCAGTCCGTCCCTGCCACCAGTTTCCACTTCTGGACCGCCGAAGCAAAATTAAAATAATCCCTCAACACAATTTTGCTGAGTTTCCCTGCAGTCCGTGTCACGGCCAACAAATCACGGATGGTTTAGGGAACACCAGCAAAGCGGATCGGGAGTTTGCAATGATAGCGGAATTCAGCAGCGTTCCTTTCTGGTTCTTTTAATAACCGTATGTCCCCCTTTTCACAGCTGCTGATGTTCACCAGCAAGTCTGAAAGGCATCGGAGTCCCCCCCACCCCTTTCCCCATACCCTTCTCACTTCCCCCCCTTGTTCTTTCTTCTGTCCCCTTCTTGTATTGTTCATTTTATCCGTTGCTGATTCAGCGGCTAATTTCCTCCCTCTATTAAACGGCCCAAACTACCACTCTGCTATCTCAGCTCCTGTTCATTCTGAATTTTATGGTCACCTTTTGCTTTGGTTCTGACCGCCCCTGCTACCTCCTTTACCTCGCATCAGCAAATTCCATTCCTTCGCTGCATGCTTTCTTTCCTTCCACTACCCTGTAAAATGAACACAATTGCCTCCCGTGGTCCCCTTATCACAGCGGACACTTGGAGAAACCCCACATCCCTTTTTTAAAAAATCAAATTTGTATTATTAAGCAAACAAACAAACAAACTGCATACTCATGTTTTGTTAAAAGGAGAGTGTTAGAAAGTAAGAAGAGCCCTGCTGGATCAGAGCAGTGGTCCATCTAGTCCAGCATCCTGTATCACACAGTGGCCAACCAGTTCCTATGGAGGTCCATCAACAGGGCATAGAGGCCAGGGTTTTCATAAGAGCATAAGAAGAGCTCCACTGGATCAGACCAGTGGTCCATCTAGTCCAGCATCCTGTCTCACACAGTGGCCAACCAGTTCTTCTAGAAGGCCAAAAACAGGGCATAGGGGCCAGGGTCTTCATAAGAGCATAAGAAGAGCTCCGCTGGATCAGACCAGTGGTCCATCTAGTCCAGCATCCTAGTCCAACCAGTTCTTCTAGAAGGCCAAAAACAGGGCATAGAGGCCAGGGTCTTCATAAGAGCATAAGAGGAGCTCCGCTGGATCAGACCAGTGGTCCATCTAGTCCAGCATCCTGTCTCACACAGTGGCCAACCAGTTCTTCTAGAAGGCCAACAACAGGGCATAGAGGTGGAGGCCTTCCCCTGGTGTTGCCTCTTGGCTCTGGGATTTAGAGGGTTAGTGCCTCTGAACATGGAGTCACCATGGCAAGTAGCCACTGATAGACCTCTCCTCCATGAATCTATCTAATCTGCTTTCAAAGCTGTTTATTCCTGTGGCCGTCGCTACATCCCCTGGCAGCAAATCCCTCATTTTAATCACTCTCTACGTAAAATTGTATTTCCTTTTGTCCATCCTATATCGACCACTCATCAGCTTCACTGGGCGTGCTCGAGTTCTAGTATTTTGGGACAGAGGGAGAAATTGGTCATTGTCAACTTTCTCCACCCCGTGCATAATTTAGAACTACTTAGAGAGCCAGTTTGGTGTCGTGGTTAAGTGTGCAGACTGGCCCATCAGCATCACTGGGAATGCTCGAGTTCTAGTATTTTGGAGAGAGGGAGAAATTGCTCATTGTCAACTTTCTCCACCCCCTGCATAATTTAGAACTATTTAGAGAGCCAGTTTGGTGTAGTGGTTAAGTGAGCAGACTGTAATCTGGGAGAACCGGGTTTGATTCCCCACTCCTCCACTCGCACCTGGCTGGATGACCTTGGGCAAGCCGTAGTTCTGATAAGAGCTGTCCTTGAAAAAGAGCAGTTTTTGTCAGAGCTCTCTCAGCCCCGCCTACCTCACAGG
>NW_015162633.1:14364-24819 GCF_001447785.1 Gekko japonicus
GGGGTTATAAATCCAATCTCCTCCTCTTCTTCTTCTACCTCACAGGGTGTCTTTTGTGGGGAGGGGGAGGGAAAGGAGTTTGTAAGCCGCTCTGAGACTCCTTTGGGTAGTGAAGGGTGGGGTTATAAATCCAATCTCCTCCTCTTCTTCTTTTACAGATGTGGCATTCATTGAACAAGGGCCTAACCTGTAAGTGTACCTCAAAATAACAAATGTAACTAAAAAGCCAGGGATGGATGCCCACTCATGAACTCCCCAGAGCCACCTGATCAGCCGCTGTTTGGACACAGGATGGTTTCACAAGATTTATCCAGCACGAGGTCTTATCCAGCCGAGGGCCAGTTTGGCGTAGTGGTTAAGAGCGGCAGACTCTAATCTAAAGAAACAGGTTTGAGTCCCCACTTCTCCACATGCAGCCAGCTGGGTGACCTTGGGTCAGTCCCAGTTCTCTCAGAGCTCTTCTCTCAAGAGCAGTCCTCCAAAGAGCTCTCTCTGTTGTGGGGAGGGGAAGGGAAAGCCACTCTGAGACTCTGAGTGAAGGGCGGGGTGTAAATCCAATCTCTTCTCTCTCCTTCTTAATTGGGTTTGTTGCAACTTCTGTAAACAGAGGGAAATTCATTTCTAAAATGGCAGCAGCATCTCCATGATGGTCTGGGGCTCGAAGCCTTCCCAGGTTCTTTGAACCTGTGTTCCCAGGAGTATTTGAATATAGAGCAGTGAAGTTTGGTGTAGTGGTTAAGTGCGTGGACTCTAATCTGGGAGAACCGGGTTTGATTCCCCACTCCTCCGCTTGCACCTGGCTGGATGACCTTGGGCAAGCCATAGCTCTGATAAGAGCTGTTCTTGAAAAAGAGAAGTTTCTGTCAGAGCTCTCTCAGCCCCATCTATCTTATACCCCGCCCTCCCCAGAAACAGGCTTAGGGTGGCTTACATTGGTTGGTCCATAAATAACCATTAAAATCCATATAAAATCAATTAAAGAATTCAGTTACAAATAAGATTGTAAAATCCTAGAATCATAAAATGCTGGCAATATTTCATTAGTTACTTCAGATGGCGTACTGAAGAGTGCATACAGAAAGTTTTTCAGCTCAGTGATCTTCCTAAGTCGTGCGGCAGCACAGGCCAAATGTCAAAATTCAGGGCAAAATTAAGACAAAATAGCTAAAATTAACCGTAGGCCTTCACCAACATTACAAATCATGTGTTAGACACACATGTAACATTAAGTCCCTCAGCTGCCAAAAATGACATACCCACCTACTTAGGCATATGGCAAAGTGTTGTGACAACTTGAGAAAGTTCACGCTTCTTTTACAATTTCATCAGGATAAAACCCTGGTCATCCCTTTTCTCGTCCGTATTAGTGCAATGAAATATAAATGCCACCATTAAAATTGACACCTGTTTTTGCATCGTGTACAAATGATGTGTGGTGTTTTAAGAAAAGGATGGCTTGAACACGTTAAAGAAGAAACAAATGCAAACAGGAAAATTGTCAAAAGAAAACAGGTGTGATCAAAATGATCCACACACCAAATGAGAAAAGAGAGAGTGTAACGTGTATATGGACCACAGTTCCCTCTAAATTATGCTAGTGGATGCTGGTGCACGTTTCAGAGGCCATCTCAGAGAATTTCTGCTTCAGATCACAACCAAGCTTCCATAGGAAATGAAGGATGGGGGCACCTCCTTCTGGGGCATATAGAGTTGGACCACTTGGTCCAATCTTTTTGAACCTTGGGGAGTGGGTTGAGGAGAGGCACCAGCAGCTATACTGCAAATTTGGTGCATCTACCTCAAAAAACAGGTCCCCCGAGCCCCAGATAACCCTGGATCAATTCTCCATTATAGCCTATGGGGCCCACTGACTATAATGGTCCCCATAAGATATAATGGAGTCAGAAAAAAAGTTTTTGTTTTTCACACCCCTATTATGCTTTTCAGTATGATTTGTAAGATGCCTTCAGTCACAGGTGAAAGTGGGGGAAATATCTGAATAAATGAGTAGTTTAGGCGGGTTGATAACAGTTCCCTATTTGTTAGGTTAGGCAGCGTTCTTACAGTGATTGTTCCTCCTCTGTTTTACTTGACCTGTAATGCTGATTGTCATATTTCACATAAAAAGTAGAGTGCAAGAGTTCCCCCCCCCCCAAAAAAAATGCTGGTTTGTTTTCTAAGGATCATCACAGGTTGATGCTCCAAGGCCAGATCTACCAATAGAGTGGAAATGGGTGGGTAGACCTGTTCTCCGGAGGCCAGGTCTACCAATTTTTATGTATTTATTTATTAGATTTATGTCCCACACTCCCCGCAAGCAGGCTCAGGGTGGCTAACAGTTAGCAGCACCACATGCCAAGATAAAACAGTTAAAAACAAGATAGAACAATTTTGCAATTAACTTAGATACAATTGATACCAAGAAGTGCTCGTAGTGATCTTCTTTCTTCATTCAGTTAGAGATGGCGTGCAGACAGAAGTAATACTAGGGCCCTGATTTAATGATATTTCAGCCTCCTGCAATGCTGTCTCTCAGTCTCCTGAAGGGCCAACCTACCACCACGCAGATGATGACATCAGTGGTGGGTGGGTGTTTGTATTGGCAATGGGTGGTGGGCGGCTCCTAATTGAAGGCCTGGCGGAAGAGCTCCATCTTGCAGGCCCTGCGGAACTGTACTAGGTCCCACAGGGCCCTGGTCTCCCCTGGGAGCTCATTCCACAAGGTAGGAGCCACCACCGAAAACGCCCTGGCCCTGGTAGCAGCGAGCCTGGCATCTCTTGGGCCTGGGATAGTTAGGCGGTTTTTTAACCTCTCTGGGGTCTGTATGGGGAAAGGCAGTCCCTCAGGTATGTCGGTCCCTGGCCATATAGGGCTTTTAAGGTAAGTACCAGCACCTTGAAGCAAATTCGGTATACCAATATAGTGGAAATGGGTAGGTAGGCCTGTTCTCCAGAGGCCAGACCTACCAATAGAGTGGAAAGGGGTGGGCAGACCCGTTCTCCAGAGGCCAGGTCTACCAATATAGTGGAAAGGGGCTGGCAGACCTGTTCTCTAGAGGCCAAGCCTATCAACATAGTGGACTGGTGTAGGCAGATCTGTTCTCCAGAGGCCAGATCTATCAATATAGTGGAAAGGGTTGGGCAGACCTGTTCTCCAGAGGCCAGGTCTACCAATACAGTGGAAAGGGGTGGGCAGACCTGTTCTCTTGAGGCCAGGTCTACCAATACAGTGGACTGGAGCTGGTAGACTGGTTCTCTGGAGGCCTGGTCTACCTCTGTAGAGGAAGACATTTTGTGTTGTAAAATTTGACTTGATTCTGTTTTCTCTTATAATGTTTAAATTATTCTTTAAAATATAGGTTTAATATAATTTAAAAGAACTAACTCTGAGATTGTTAGAAGGTTATGGAAATGATCCTCTAGAAATAATTTATGCAACAGTCAAATGTAGATTTGCTCACAAGTTAAATGGTACTTGCTTTTTTTTCACTCATGAGGTAGAATTTCTTCTCACAACACTGTGGAGATTAGAGGGAAC
This sequence comes from Gekko japonicus, assembly GCF_001447785.1. Lineage (NCBI taxonomy): Eukaryota > Metazoa > Chordata > Lepidosauria > Squamata > Gekkonidae > Gekko > Gekko japonicus. The sequence continues at coordinate 17,903 of NW_015162633.1, forward strand.
ATTGATCTGGACACCCTAGACAACTTTGCATCAATCTGATGAATGTCAGAGGCCCCGGTCACACGGGCCGGAAAATGCGAGGGGGAAGCGTGGCTGTTTGCCCCGGAGCAAAATAACGCATGGCTGCCCGATCACACGTCCCGTCGAGGTCCCGTGGTTAGGGCGTGAGGTGCCGATCACACGGCTATCCTGCAGCGCAGCAAAGAAGCGGCGCGGCGCGATCACACCAGCAATCGCTAGGTGCCGCTTCTGTGGTAAACGAGGTTTTTTCCTCACCAAAAGGTGAGCATGCGCATGATCGTTTGTGCGCATCCTGTGCAGACTTTAAAAAAAAAAACCCTAACTGGTTTGCGACAGGACTAGGACGGGACACAATCAGACACCCACCCTTGCCTTGCCTTTTCCGGAAACTAGTACATTGTGAGTACTCGTTTTTTACTCCGTATCTTCGGCACGAAGCCACGGGTTAGCCACGGGTGCACTACACTTCCCAGATGTTGCGGTGTGATCGCGCCCAGAAAATCCACCTCTCATCCATATCTTTAGCGCGGCAAATGCTCCGTGTGAACGGGGCCAGAGTCGCCCCAAACATTCCAAACTCATTGCTTATAAAATTGACAGTAGAAAACTCTTTCATGTCTGTGAAGTATTTTTGGTTTGTTTGTTTGTTTGAGAGTTCATTAGAAATCTCTACAGAGTAAAGTGTGTGTGTGTGTGTGGGGGGAGACGGAGAAGAAACAGATGACACAGAAATCATTAGGACGCTTCAAAACATGCCAAAGTTTTGAGCATTTAAAGGTTGCATTTCTTATTTTATTTTTTTCTCCCCAGAAATGTATTTATTTTCATTTACATTTAGATTAGCTTTGCAGGAGCAGATGGAACGAATTTAAGTCAAATTACAATACAAGACAGACGTTAGAACCATTGAGAAATCAAAATGAAATAGCAACCTTCTTTGTGGCGTTCGCTCGGAAGAGATCTTCTAAGAATAGCCCGAGAACATTCCGGAACCATATGGACTCAAGTCCTTAGCGATGGCTGATCTGGGCAGGGGCGTCAGAGGATCTGTGGAGTAAGCTATGCTTTACAACTCTCTGGGAGATGTAACGGCATGGAAGGAGAAGTTTTCGCCCACAATAACAATGCTAAAATGGTTCAGTGAGGGAGGGAAGCCGGAATCGAGACACCTGTGTTCTCATTTGCACTACGCTGCCTAGTCTACATAATCCTTGTGACATCCCTATGAGATATTTATATCTCACCTTTCTTTCAAGGAGCTTGGGCCTGTGTACAAGGCTCATCCCGCCTCCATTTTAGCACCATAAATCCCGTGAGGTAAGTTAGCCTGGGCCCTGATCCAAATGGCCCAAGCTAGCCTGATCTCATCAATTTCAGAAGCCAAGTGGTGTTTGCCCCGGTTCGTACTTGGGTGGGAGCAGGGCTTTTTTTTGTAGAAAAAGCCCAGCAGGAACTCATTAGCATAATAGGCCACACCCAACAGCAGAAACTCATCAGCATACTAAGCAACACCCCTGACATCACAGCTCATTAGCATATTAGACCACACCCCCATGTTACCACACTCACCTTTTGCTTCTTATTCTGTTTACTCTGTTTGTTGTCAAAACCCTGGGCTTTTTTTGTAGCAGGAACTTCTTTGCATGTTAGGCCACACACCCCTAATGTAGCCAATGCTAATGAGTTTCTCCTGTTGGGTGTGTCCTATTATGCTAATGAATTCCTGGTGGGCGTGGCCAACTCAGGAGCCAGTCGGAACTCTGTTCCCGTGCGTTCCTGCCCCAAAATAGCCCTGGGTGGGAGAACCACCAAAAAAGTCCAAGGAATGGCAAACCATCTCTGAAGTTAGGAATGGCAAGGAATGGCAAACACATGGAATTCACTGCCACAGGAGGTGGCAGCGGCTACAAGCATGGACAGCTTCAAGAGGGAACTGGATAAACATATGGAGCAGAGGTCCATCAGTGGCTATTAGCCACAAGGTATAGATAGGAACTCAAAGGCTGGGGCAGGTTATGCACTGTATTCTTCGTGCTTGGGGGTGGGCAACAGTGGGAGGGCTTCTAGTGTCCTGGCCCCGCTGGTGGACCTCCTGATGGCACCTGGTATTTTTGGCCACTGTGTGACAGAGTATTGGACTAGATGGGCCATTGGCCTGACCCAACATTGGCTTCTCTCTTACACAGAAGCAAGGAATGCCAAACCGCCTCTGGACATCACTTGCCTTGTCAAACCTCAGAAGCTAAGCAGGGTTAGCCCAGGTTGGTATTTGAATGGGAGACACCATGGAAGTCCAGTATTGCTAGGCAGAGGCAGGCAATGGCAAGCCACCGCTGAACGTTCCAACTCTGTGATTCTATGGGTGTGGTCACACGACAAGCTGACTGCGATTTGTTCCCGCTGTAGATTTGATCGGGAATATTTTTTTGGGGGTTGGGATGACCACACATCTCTCCCTGAACTGCTTGCATCACACAATGAGGCTCTGGGCACCGTTCAGATAGCCTGCCGCTTGGGCACCGTTGAGATAGCTGCGGCGCCACTTGGGCGGCATGGCTTGTTGTTGTTTTTTTAAAATGGCTTTGTGCATGTGCATATACACATGTCCAAATCACTGCTCCCACTGGGACTCGCCGTACTCCCTTGTTCTTGCAGGTCCCCCCCACAACAGCAAACAAAGTTAACTGGGTGATGTACAACTGAGTGCTGGAGTCTATATGTGCTCTTGAACGTCTATACATTGAATTTATTCAGTGCAGGATTGCTCATGCGCACAATGGAAGCATGTTAAAAAAATTGCAAGAAGGATGTTCAGATGACCTAATCACGATCATTGCGAGAGATGGCTGCCCAGATCGGTGAAATTGCAGATTCAAAGTGCAAATACCCAGAAAGTACTTGATTTTCCCAGTGTCGGAGAAGTCGCTAGGGTACCGGGAGGATGGCACGAATGAACCCACTTCGGTGCGGGAGACGGATGCCGCCGTCTGATCAGCAATTTTAAATGTGGGAGGGAATTGCGGTGAAACCCGATCAAAATGACCGTGTGACCACGGCATATGATTCTATAAACACTTGTCAGTCATGCTCTAGGCTGATCCTGCATTGTGCAGGGGGTTGTATGGCCTCTTCCAATTCTATGATTCGATGTCTCTTGCCTTGAAAAGCCTTATGGGGCCATGATAAGTCGATTACAATTTGATGGCACTTTTTACTGCCACCAAAGACTGAGAGGGTGACTATTAGAACACAGCTTTTATTCTGCTGCAGCAGACTAACAGAGCTGCTCAACAGCGGTGACCTTGGGCCAGTCACCTTCTGTAAGCAGAGCCTCTCACAGGGTTTTTTACGCACTAGAAGACTTTTCTGCCCTAAACTGGATCACCCAGGCACCTGGTTTTTGGCCACTGTGTGACACAGAGTGTTGGACTGGATGGGCCACTGGCCTGATCCAACATGTGTTAAAATAGATTAACACACATAAAATATTTCCTATGCGATGGCAGTCATGATTCCATATTTTCTTAACAGGAGTCAGTTACTACGGATTTAGATGATACAAAAAATCCCAGGGAGGTTCCAAGTTATCAAGATGTTAAGTGTGGTCAAATGCCTGGCAGAAGAGCTCCGTCTCGCAGGCCCTGCGGAATTGGTAAACTCCACAGGGCTCTGGTGTCCTCGGGGTGTCCTACTGGGGCATGGAGGACGTTCAGAGAAGTCACTTGAGATCCTGCCTCTGCCTCCCGGCCCTGGTATTCCTTGGAGGTCTCCCATCCAAGTGTTTGCCAGGGTCGGCCCTGCTTAGCTTAAGAACATAAGAACATCAGAGACACCAATGTTGGATCAGGCCAAATGCCCATCCAGTCCAACACTCTGTCACACAGTGGCCAAAAATACCAGGTGCCCTCAGGAGGTCCACCAGTGGGGCCAGGACACTAGAAGCCAACCCACTGTTGACCCCCCCAAGCACCAAGAAGACAGAGCATCACTTGCCTCAGAGCCCCTATCTATACCTTGTGGCTAATATCCACTGATGGACCTCTGCTCCATATGCTTATCCAATTCCCTCTTATAAGAACATAATAAAAGCCAATGTTGGATCAGGCCAGTGGCCCATCTAGTCCAACACTCTGTCACACAGTGGCCAAAAATACCAGGTGCCCACAGGAGGTCCACCAGTGGGGCCAGGACATTAGAGTCATAGGCTTGGCTGACTTGTTTTATTTTTCTTCCCAATGGCTGGCTGGCTGGCCATTACGGATGATAGCTTAGACATGTGCAAAGGACATAACTCCAGTAACATAATAATTTATTGAGGAGAAAGAAGAGGAGGAGGAGGAGGAGACTGGATTTATAGCTCGCCCCTTCACTCTTGAGTCTCAGTGGCTTACAATCCCCTTTCCCTCCCCAGAACAGGCACCCTGTGAGGTAGGTGGGGCTGAGAAAGCACTTTCCAGAACTGCTCTTGAGAGAACAGCTCTGAGAGAGCTGGGACTGACCCAAGGTCACCCAGCGGGCTGCATGCGGAGAAGTGGAAAATCAAGCCCAGTTCTCCAGATTAGTGTCTGCTGCTCTTAACCACTGATTCATACAGTTATTTAAACATTTGCAGGCCAAGTGGAGTGGAAACTCAACTATGGTAGCTGGAAACAGATCTCTGTCACGTGGTGTGAGAACACATGTGCACAAAAATCCGATTGTGCTGCGCCACATTGTTAGAAAGCAGGAGCTGGCACAACCTGTCAAACCACTGCAAACGGATCAACAAACAGACGGGAAGCACGTCGAAAAATCACACATACACACACACACACACACACACGTCACTGGCAAACAGGAGGACGTGAGCTGAACCAGCAAAGTGTTTAAGCGACTCTCCTAGCCGTATATTGAGGCGTGGTGATGGGTGTCAGAGCCGTGTTGAAGCAAGAGTGCATCAAAAGCCCGACACTAACAAACTTAGTTAGAAAAGTAACTCCACTGCAGCAAAACTTTGCTTTCATGTGATATGACAGCCGTGTCCCTATTGGCTTATGTAGGGGGAGGGGGGCTGAAACGCTTTGGATGTCCCATTGCTCCCGGAGCACCGGCTCAACAGTTCTCTCCAAATCCCCAGAGCTTCATCTACAGAACCAACAGGGCCTCACTTGAGATTTCTGCCGAGGCGGTTTTGATGGTTCTCTAAAAAGAGACACAACGTTGAAAAAAATTCCCCAGGTGCCGCCGAAATGGGAAGGCTGCCAGCCGAAACCCACCAGCTAGGACCCAAGGGGTAGCGGGAACTTCATTTGAACTGCCCCAAAGGACAGAGGCAAACTGGCAAGAATCGGCATGAACCGCTGAGGGAATACTGTTGAAAGCAAACTTTCCTCCCCCCCTCTAAAAAAAGAAGATCAGAAGAATAACAAGTTCTGTTTTCTATGCTAAATAACGTTCGTTTGGGTGGCTGAGATCGGCTTTCGAGAAGTGCGACTTCATTATGGGCTGTGCTGTGAGGACGTTCAAGGCAATCCACATTCAGACAATGGATTCTGAAGGCTGTCTCGTTTGCAGTCCGGCCAAAGAACCAGTTATGGCAGCTTCTTCTCGGATCCAAAACACCCACAGGAAGAATCTCCCCCTTCACCACTGCTGTAGTGGTAGAGTTGGTACAGTGTCAGACTGGGATTCTCACTCTGCCATGGGAGCCTGCTTGGCGAACTTGGGGCCAGCTCACACACTCTCAGTCTGACCCACCTTGCAGGGTCGTTGTGAGGACAAACCAGGGAGTGTTGTAAGCCCCTTTGCATCCCCACATGGGAGAAAAGTGGGGGTTTAAATGACACAAATCAATGAATCCCCTTGGTTAAGGCATGGTATCCTGAGGGGTGATGACAATTCTTTGCACAAAAAGTTTTTGTTCAGCGTTGCAATGAGCTTTGTCAAAAACATTTTTTAATAGGATGGTGTCAGTTCCAACGGGCGGGACACTACAACTCTACTCCACCCCAGACTCTCCAGGTGTAGTGTTTAAGAGCAGCAGACTCTAATCAGGGAGAATCGGGTTGGATTCCCCACTCCTCCACATGCAGCCAGCTGGATGACCTTGGGCCAGTCACAAATTCTCTCAGAGCTCTTCTCTCAAAAGCAGTTCTTTCAGAGCTCTCTCAGCCCCACCTACCTCACAGGGTTTCCGTTGTGGGGAGGGAAAAGGGAAGGAGATTGTAAGCTGCTCGAAAACTCCTTTGGAGAGCCAGTTTGGTGTAGTGGTTACGAGCTTGGACTCTAATCTGGGAGAACCGGGTTTGATTCCCCACTTGCAGCTGCTGGTGTGACCTTGGGTCAATCACAAGTTCTCTCAGAGCTGTTCTCTCAAGGGCAGTTTTTGGGAGAGCTCTCTCAGCCCCACCTACCTCACAGGGTGTCTGTTGTGGGGAGGGGGAGGGAAAGGAGTTTGTAAGCTGCTCCAAGACTCCTTCAGGTAGTGAAGGGCAGGGTATAAATCCAATCTACTCCTCCTCCTCCTAACATAAAAACATAAGAACATAAGATAAGCCAATGTTGGATCAGGCCAATGGCCCATCTAGTCCAACACTCTGTCACACACTGGCCAAAAATACTAGGTGCCATCAGGAGGTCCAGCAGCGGGGCCAGGACACTAGGAGCCCTCCCACTGTCCCTCCCCCCAAGCACCAAGAATACAGAGCATCACCTGCCCCAACCTGTGAGTTCCTATCTATACCTCATGGCTAATAGCCACTGATGGACTTCTGCTCCATATGCTTATCCAATTCCCTCTTATAAGAACATAAGAGATGCCAATGTTGGATCAGGCCAATGGCCCATCCAGTCCAACACTCTGTGTCACACAGTGGCCAAAAATACCAGGTGCCACCAGGAGGTCCACCAGTGGGGCC
>NW_015162633.1:25027-30149 GCF_001447785.1 Gekko japonicus
TCTTCTTCTTCTTCTTCTTCTTCTTCTTCTTCTTCTTCTTCTTCTTCTTCTTCTTCTTCTTCTTCTTTTCCTTTTCCTCCTCCTCCTCCTCCTTCTTCTTCCTAACCTAGACTTGCAATCCGGGTTGACACTCTGGATACACATATCTTTTACATCCAAGAGCTCTCTAGAGTATTGCCATGTGTTGACAACTTATGTTTTTAAAAAATCCCCAAATACTTGTTTGTGACCAGTTAGGTGAATAATAATTGGATTACTATCCCAGGGATCATTTGGTCTCCCGTCTCCCCAAGGCGGGATGTATTTTATTTTATTTATTTATTTTTAGCGAAGCTGGCAAATCAATTACAAAACCGGAGCCTCGAAAAGCGAGAAAAGGGCCGGAAGTTTGTGACAAGTGTTATAATTTCTTCCCTCCCTCCCCATTTCTTTCTCTCCCCCACCTTTCTTTCTGGTGGCTTCAGATGGATTTTAGAGGCAGCCCCTTCCTCTCCAGCTCCACTGCCTTCTCCAGCCCCGAAGGTAGCTTGTTATAACCTACTTAGGTGGTTGGAAACTGTCACTCACCCACTTCAGAATCAATGGCTGCAGATGTGAGCTGGCTTTCCCGCACTGTTTTCCCCCCCTGAAGTAATGAGCAGTTAATAGATTTTATTATAATTATTTTAAACCACGCTGCCTTGCAAAGAGTGAGAGTCCGGCTCGGGGGGACGGGGGTGGTGTCGAGAGGGAGGGTCTTTTGTCTGCAAAAAAATAAATAAATAAGCAAAATGGAAAACGAGGCCCGTTTGGCGGGTCCAAGCTCGAGATTAATCACGATCCGGCTAATAAATTCAACCTGGAGGGGATTTGTTTGTATGAACCTGAAATGTCAGTTCATCGGGATTTTTTTCCCTTTTTCCTGCCAAAGGAAAGAAATATTCATCAGCTCTGCCATCAGGGGAGAGAAAGTCCGCTCCCTTCTGCGCTCGGCTTCTCAAAGAGAGCTCCGCAACCGCATTTGGAGAGTCCAACCGCTTTCTTTTAATCAAGACAAACAAACGGAAATTCCGCCGTTTGTTTGGGAGACAATACTTAATGTCAGAATGGCCTTGGACTTTGCCTAAAAAGACTAGGCGTGTGGTTGACAGAAGGATGCCCTTGGCAGATTTTGGCTTGGCTCGGCATCTTTTCATTAGTGACCCCCCGGGGAACGGGGAACAACAGCCACAAAGCAGAGATCCCAGGAGTCAGAAGTGTTAGTTGTGGGTGTACAGGAAGGCCAGGGTGACGGATGGCTCTAATGACAAGTTCACTTTCCCCCCTGATGTTGTCAAATTTAGTTAGGATGGTAGCTCTTAGGTCTTAATTAGGGACCTGTGTTTTTGTCAACTCCTTTTCTGACTCATACCTCCAAATATAGCCATATATTTCTTGCCCACACTGGAGAAGGAGGAGAAGAAAGAGAAGAAGGAGGAGGAGGAGGAGGGGAAGGAGGAGAAGGGGAAGGAGGAGGAGGAGGAGGAGGGGAAGAAGTAGGAGGAGAAGAAGAATAGTTTTTATACTCGGCTTTTCTCACTTTTCTCACTTTGAGCTGCAGTTTCTCAAGTGGTTAAGACACTGAACTGCAGGCTGTGGAAGGTCAGTAGTTCATCAGTTCGAGGCCCAGGTGCCGCATGATGGAGTGAGCTCCTGTCTCTAGTTCCAGCTCCTGCCAACCTAGCAGTTCGAAAGCAAGAAATTGCAAGTAGATAAATAGGTACCACTTCGGTGGGAAGGTAACAGCGTTCCGTGCACCTTGGTGTTTAGTCATGCCGGCCGCATGACCACGGAAACGTCTTCGGACAGCGCTGGCTCTTCGGCTTTGAAATGGAGATGAGCACCGCAACCCTAGAGTCGGATTCGACTGGCTTTCCAGCAAGGGAAACCTTTACCTTTACCTTTCTCAACCCTAAAGAGTCTCAAAGTGGCTTATAATTGGCTTCCCTTCCTCTCCCCACAATAGGCACTTTGTGGGGTAGGTGGGGCAGAGAGAGTTCTGAGAGCATTGTGACTGGCCCAAGGTCACCCAGCAGGCTTCATGTGGAGGAGGAGTGGGGAATCAACCCCTTCCCTTCCTCTCCCCACAACAGGCACCTTGTGAGGCAGATGGGGCAGAGAGAGGTCCGAGAGGACTGTGACTGGCTCAAGGTCACCTGGCTGGCTTTATGTGGAGGAGTGGGGAATCAAACCAGTGTTCCCTCTAAGCTGAGTTAGTGTGAGCTAGCTCACGAGTTTTTAGCCTCCGGCTCACACATTGATGCCTTTGCTCAGGAAGGATGGCTCCGGAGCAAAGTAATCTGTGCAGCAGCCAGATCGCTCGCTCACAACTTTAATGCCAGCAGCTCACAAAGTAGAATTGTTTTGCTCACAGGGCTCCGCAGCTTAGAGGGAGCATTGACTCAAATCCAGTTCTCTAGATTACACCCCACTGGCTCTTATGCTGGGAAATGTAACAAGGGCTGTGTGTGAGTGTGTGTTAAGCACCCTCAAGTTGCTTCTGACTGATGGCAACCTGATGAATGAAGGATCTCCAAAAGTCCTCTCTTTAGCAGCCTTGCTCAGGAATCGCAAACTGTGGGCCATGGCTTCCTTCCTCGAGTCCACCCGTCTCAGTTTCTTCCTGTTGCCCTCAACTTTTCCAAACATCAGGGGCTGTTTCGTAGAAAAAGATCTAGGGGGACTCATTAGCATAACTCATTAGCATATGCCACACCCCCTGACATCACCGGAAGTGTGTCATAAGGCCACACCCCCTGACATCACCGGAATTGTGTCATAAGGCCACACACCACACACCAAACGGTCCCGGCCGCCACAGGCGGCCTTGCAGCTCCACTGCCAAGCCCCACAAGGGGCCCGGCGGTGGACCTGCAAGGCCCGCGGGAGTGCAAGAAAGCCCCGCAAAGACCCTCCCTGGCCCCAGGCAGGCAGGGGTGGGGAGAGGCAGGGAGGAAGCTACTTACCCTCCCTCTTCTCCTGCCTCCTCCTGGCTGAATGAGAGCCGGAAGCGGGATGGCCCGAAGCAGGGGGCAGGGCTTCGTCATGTGCCCCGCCCCCGTACCTCACCTGGGGGAACTGCGATCCCCCACGTCCCCCCCAAAAAATGACCTCTGCCAAACATGATTGCTTTTTTCTAGTGACCAAAGTCTTAGGGGTAGGGGCTGGGACTTACTCCCCTAATTTACATCTGAAATGACAAGACAAACAATGGAAGAAGGGGGATAAGATTTGGTTGAATGGGTGGAAAGAACACATGCTACTTTTCAGAGAGCTGGAATGCTGCTGGACCTTTAAGATAAAGACTTTGAAAGGCAAGGTCACACAACAGAAAACCAATAAGGTCAGTTTCTCTGGAACGACAAAGGATTTATAGAGATATGGAGGTTTACCAGATTGAATTGGTTCCAGGGAGTAGCTGTGCTTGCCTGCAGATGAACAGATAGATTCATACATTCTGAAAAGACAACACTTTGTTCTTTGCAAACACATGTTTCAGGCAACCAAACAGATGATTGCATATGTGGACATCACCGGATGGCTAGTATAGAATTCAAATAGAATACATAAGAGAATCCATGTTGGATTAGGCCAATGGCCCATCCAGTCCAATGCTCAAACCCAGATGCTATCAGGAAGTCCACCAGTGAGGCCAGACTCCAGAAGTTCTATTCAAAAGCAGAAGATGGAGAAGCTCTATTCTCTCTGCTAAAACAAGACCAGGAGCCAATTGTGGTGCAGATCATTTATTTATTTATTTACTGAATTTCTACCCCACCCTCCCGGCCGAAGCTGGCTCAGGGCGGCTTACATAAAAACAGATAAGTTACATTAAAAACATAAGTTACAATTAAAACCAGAGGTCATTTCAGGGGGGAACGCGGGGGAACACAGTTCCCCCGGGTGAGGTGCAGGGGGGCGGGGCACATGTCGAAGCCCCGCCCCCTGCTTACGGCCGCCCTGCTTCCAGCCCTCATTCAGCCAGGAGAAGGCAGGAGAAGAGGGAGGGTAAGTTGCTTCCTCCCCGCCTCTCCCCACCCCTGCCTGCCTGGGAACAGGGAGGGCCTTGGCGTGGCTTCCTTGCACTCCTGCTGGCCTTGCAGGTCCACCGCCGGGCCCCTGATGTCAGGGGGTGTGGCATATGCTAATGAGTTATGCTAATGAGTTCCCCTAGCTCTTTTTCTACGAAATGACCCCTGATTAAAAAAATTCTAAAACCATGATAAAGTGCTAGTAGTTGTGTTTGTATGACAGTAGCAGCCATTAGTCAGAGTGCTCCGCTCGCATTCATCTCGCAGTGTTCATTTTGATTGTCCTTGCAGTGCTTCCTGTTCTTTAGGCTGTTGGTGGCAATTTCCAGAATCCAGGGCCCTCTCCCATTCAACCAGCCAATGCTCTTCATTGGTGATGGTGGTGGCTCCCAGAAGCCTGATGGAAGAGCTCCGTTTTACAGGCCCTGCGGAACTTGTTCCCTTGTTTGAAACAGATCTAGGCTGTGGTCACACGGAGCATTAGCCACGCTACAGAGACGGAAGATAGGCGGATTTTCCGGACGCGATCACAGCGCCACATCTGGGAAGCGTAGAGCTCCCGTGGAGAACCCGAGGCTTCCCGCCGAAGATGCGGGGTAAAAACTAGTACCTCCGAGGTACTAGTTTCTAGAAACCGCGGGGCAAGGGCAGGCACCTGATCATGTTTCCGGTGGTAGGTCATGGCATCTGGCGCCCGCCCATGTCCTTTCGCTAAAAGGTTTTTTTCCCCAAGTCTCCATGGGATGCACACAAGCACCCAACGGCGCATGCGCACACTTCATTTAAAAACAAACAACACAGCCCCCTCCTCTTTTCCATACACCCCACTCCTGGCTTGGCCTGCTCGAGAGGAACTCTCTGCACCGTGCGGCAGAGGGGGAGGTGCAGGGGGGGCGTGGCGGGAGGGCAGCCCGGGGGAGGTGCAGGGGGGGCATGGCGGGAGGGCAGCCCGGCTGAAGCTCCTCCTGGAGGGGACCAGACGGAGGACACAGTTTGCATTCCTCTGCAGCCCTGGAAGGGGTTAATCCCGTGGAGCCTTTTGCTAGAGAGGCCGCTTCTTTGCCGCGCCACAG
>NW_015162633.1:30363-35092 GCF_001447785.1 Gekko japonicus
TTTCTCTTTTCCTCATTTCCATCCTTGGAATGCGCATCTTTTCTGTGCTATTTCCCCTCCCCCTGCCAATTGTAAATGCATTGCAGAAACATGGCATATATATGGACTTTTAAAAAGCCCAAAGAAACAAAAGAAATAACCTGTTCTTGTGTCATGGGATGGCCGTTGGCTTGAAGTCCTGAGGAGACAAGCCAGGCAAGGCAAAGAGTTGGAAGATATGGAGGGAAGAGAGGAGAGATGTGGCTGGGTTCAGTGCGGGAAGGAGGTGAGGAGGTCTCCGGCCCAACTCGTTGGGGTTGCAAGGGCAGAAGAAGTCCTGTGGTAGGAGATGTTCTAGCAGCAGAGCCCAGGCAGCTACTGAAGAGGCGGATAGTCGGCCTTGCATCCCCACCTCTTCCTGTGCATTTAGAAGAACTGATCCAGGGGGTTCAAGGAAAACTGGCAGTCCTTAGCACAGCTGGAGAGCAATTGTAGGTGGTAAACAAGGTATTGTCAGTGAAAGATGTCATGATCTGGGCTGTGCCACCGGAGGCCTAGTAGGCTCAGGGAGCCTGGCTAGCAGTAGAGGAGGCTGGACCTACAAACCCCAGAAGGCCTTGGGAAGTTTTGGCACCGATTTTGGCCAATAGGGAAGAAGAGGGCTGGGAAATAAAAGAACTGGTGCAAGAGGAGAAGCTGTTCTTCTTCCCAGGGAACAGGGCCAGAAGAAGGCTGCTGTGGGGAAGAAACCTTCATTTTGAGGGAAGGGTGAGTAGTCTAAGGCCACTTGAGATAGTAAGGTAGGGACAGTATATTTAGACGTGTTAGGGCATTTGATTTCTTTTCTTTTCACCCACTTACTGTTATTATTCCTGCACCTTGTTTGTTTGACCTCCTATAAAATAAACCATTTTCACTGTTCACTCTGCCTGGGCCTCATGCTCATTTCAGCTAAAAGGGAGGTCTAAAGGTTTGGGAGGATGCTCTGGGCCTTCTCTGAGGAGCCTGGAACCAGAGTGGTGGCTGTGTCAGGTAACACCCCATCTGAACCGTGACAAAAGCCAATAGGGGGTGCTGCCCAAGGTCATGAATCTGGGTCTTTGGGGACCATCATGTTAGCTTCTGAGATCTGATGAGATCGGGCTATGCCATCCCACTTCCTCCAATAGCATCCAGTTTGTTCAGGGTCCTACAGGTTGCTCCTCAGGGAATGAACCTGGAAGGAGTTGGTGACAGGTGTGGAGGTGTCTTGAATGTTTGCTTCTAGGGTGCTTCCAGAACATTAACCTTCTTCTCATTGGAGCCTTCAGCTTCTTTGCTCAGTCTCAAGGAACCAATGCCTATTTCAGGACAACAGGGATGTTTCTTCTCCATAATCTCTGTATCGATTATCCTCACATGGTTGATCTAATAGTGTTCAAGTAGCTGATAATTGCAGCCAAGCCTGCAGAAACTGTTCTTCAGCTGAGTAGTCCATGGTATTAGGGTGGCGGTGGTAGAAAGTGCTGTCAAGACAAAGCTGACTTACAGCAACCCTGTAGGTTTTCAAGGGTGACTTTCCATTGCCTGCCTCTGTGGAGCAACCCTGGGCTTCCTTGGTGGTCTACTTTGTGAGCTACTGGCCTTGAGAAGAAGAAGAAGAAGAAGAAGAAGAAGAAGAAGAGATTGGATTTATACCCCGCCCTTCACTACCCAAAGGCATCTCAGAGCGGCTTACAAACTCCTTTCCATCCCCCTCCCCACAACAGACACCCTGTGAGGTAGGTGGGGCTGAGGGAGCTCTTGACAGAAACTGCTCTTTTTCAAGAACAGCTCTGACAGAACTATGGCTTGCCCAAGGTCATCCAGCCAGGTGCAAGTGGAGGAGTGGGGAATCCAACCCAGTTCTCCCAGATTAGAGTCCACGCACTTAACCACTACACCAAACTGGCTCCTTAAAGTTGTGAGTGAACGATGTGGATACTGCATAAATTAGTTGGCTCTGGAGCCCTCCTTCCTGAGCTAAGAATGTATGAGCTGGAGGCTAAAAAACTGTGAGCAAACTCAGCTTAGAGGGAACACTGGCACCGACCCTGCTTAGCTCCCACAATCTGACAAGATCAGGTTAGCCTAAGCCAATGGTGTTAAATGTAAGGCCCGAGAGCCAGAATCGGCCTGTCCAGGACTCTTACCTGGCCCACAATCATCTGGTATGTATGAAAATATATGGTACAAGAAGGGGGACTCGTGATACTCATGTATTCTCCACAGCTCCCGGCCTGCAGAAGCAGGAGGAGCTCTGCAGGAGGAGGAAGCGGCAGCAGGTGAGCCCAGCAGGCGGAGCCATCTGGCCTGCCAAACCGTCTCCCTCCTCCTCCCCTGGTGGCAGCAAGGCCTGAGGCCCGCTAAGACTTCTCTCTCCTCCCCTCCTCCCCTCCGGCGGCAGTGAAGCCTGAGTGGCCCAAGGGCGGGGTATAAATCCAATCTCTTCTTCTTCTTCTTCTATGTACATCTGGTATGTAATATAAGGTACAAGAAGGGAGACTCGTGATACTCGTGTATTCCCCACAGCTCCCGGCCTGCAGAAGCAGGAGGAGCTCTGCAGGAGGAGGAAGTGGCAGCAGGTGAGCCCAGCAGGCAGAGCCATCTGGCCTGCGAAACCATCTCCCTCCTCCTCCCCTGGTGGCAGCGAGGCCTGAGGCCCGCTAAGACTTCTCTCTCCTCCCCTCCTCCCCTCCGGCGGCAGTGAAGCCTGAGTGGCCCAAAGCCACCGGCCCACCAAACCTCCTCCCACCCCTTCTCCCCAGCAGCGGTGTGAGACCTGAGGCCCTCCAAGCCTTCTCCTCCCCCAGTGGCAGCAGCCGCGAGACAGTTGCCAAGGAGTTTTCTGCGCATGCGCAGGGAACACTGTTTTACTTGGGGGGAGATTTAACTATCCCCCGTATAGTTTTTTCAACTTTTTAGATTTTTCTGCACACCTGGGGACTGCTCCAAGTGTGCAGGAAAATCTCTCTGGCCCCCAAGTGCCCCCGATGTGTGGATTTAGGTATCCGCACGGAGGGGGCAACATGGCTATTAGATACATAGATTTTATTGAATCCCTTGGAAAAAAACCTAGTCTTGCATATGATTTAATATATTTGGGCTCCCCAGTAAATCAATTGTTTTCACCGGGAGGAATCAATTGCTTTTGTTTGTATTTTGAGGTAAAGATAATACTGTTAATTGAGTTTGCTGGTGTCCTTTATGAAGTTTAGGTGTCTGGTACCCGGCATTACATTTTATGGCACACATAGCCCAGCCTGAGAAAGTGACATTTATGTCAAATCTAGCCCTCATAGAAAATGAGTTTGACACCTCTGACTGAGGCCTCCAGGCCTTCTTCAGGGAAGAAGAAGAAGAGGAAGAAGAAGAGGAAGAGGAAGAGGAAGAGGAAGAAGAAGAAGAAGAAGAAGAAGAAGAAGAAGAAGAAGAAGAAGAAGAAGAAAAGATCAGATTTCTACCCCACCCTTCACTCAGAGTCTCAGAGAGGCTTACAAACTCCTTCCCTCCCCACAACAGCCACCCTGTGAGGTAGGTAGGGCTGAAAGAGCTCTTTCAAGAACTGCTCTTTCAAGAACAGCTCTGACAGAACTATGGCTTGCCCAAGGCCATCTAGCTGCTGTGAGTGGAGGAATGGGGAATCAGACCTGGTTCTCCCAGATTAGGGTCCGCACACTTAACCACTACACCCAACTCGCATGGTAACCACGACACCAAACTTAGCATGGTAACCTCCCACAATGCATTGTTTCTGGGGCCATCCATCCAGCAGGCCTCCACGTGATGTGACATTTCTCCCCAGGCAATACGAGATGTTGAGGGAGGGAAGCAAATACATCACCGATCCTTCCTGATTTCCCCTGTCCTTAATGAACAGATCATTCATTATGGGAAACACTTGCATACGGGCTATGTAAAATTGCCTTCACTTGATATTATAAGAAATATCATTCTTAATTCATTTGGCATTTTATTATTTTAGTTCTCCCCCAAAATAAATGAATTCTGAAAGGTTACTGGAGATATTCCTATCAGACATCTTATCTGGCAATGAACAGGGAGGGAGGGAGGGGGAAAACCAAGCTATGTACATTGCACAGTCTAATCTAAATGTGTCATTAGATTGCGAACAAGTTGTTAATGTCGTCCTTGGAAGTCACCTTGTATGGAAGATATGTAGAAGGTGGCACTGCCGTTGTTTGACAGAGCTGGCTTCCACCATCTCTCATTCTCCATCTATTTTACGGTGAAATGTATCATTTATAGTGGCTCCTGTTCTAAATGAAGCGACGGCTCGGGGAGTGCATTAAGAAAACTTTCGTGTGGAGGAATGGCGCAAGTGTGAGAGGATGGGCAGCCTTGCGGGCACTTGCACACCTCTGAATGGTTGAGGGGACGCATGGCATCGGAAACCAGACGTATGTCAACAGCCAGGTGCCCTGGGCAGAGCTGGACATTTGCATTTTGTGTTTGGAGTACAACAATCCCATTATAATGCTTTAAAGTCCAGAGGAGAGCAACAAAGATGGTGCGGGGTCTGGAGACCAAGTCCGATGAGGAAGGGTTGAAGGAGCTGGGTAAGTTTAGTCTGGAGAGGAGAAGACTGAGAGGTGATGGAAAAACCATCTTCAGGTACTTGAAAGGGCTGTCATCTAGAGGATGGTGCGGAGTTGTTTTCTGTTTCCCCAGAAGGTCAGACCAGACCCAACGGGTTGAAATTAAATCGGAA
>NW_015162633.1:35712-53882 GCF_001447785.1 Gekko japonicus
AGAGTTTTCGGCTAAATATTAGGAAGAACTTCCTGACAGGGGGTTCCTCAGTGGAGCAGGCTTCCTCGGGAGGTGGTGGGCTCACCTTCTTTGGAGGTTTTCAGAGGCTAGATGGCCATCTGACAGCAATGCTGATTCTGTGAACTTAGGCAGACCATGAGAAGGGAGGGCAGGAAGGGTTGCCTCATTCCTTAGTTCTTGTGGCCCTTTCTTAGATGTCCAGGGAAATGCTGAACGCCACTTTGGGATCTAGAAGCAATTTTTCTCCAGGTGTCAGGGTCTCTAGACAGGTGGCAGTGAATCCCATGTGTTAATCACTCTCTAGGTGAAGAAGTACTTCCTTTTATCTGTTCTAACCCGACTGCTCAGCAATTTCATGGAGTGCCCATGAGTTCTTGTATTGTGAGAAAGGGAGAAAAGGACTTCTTTCTTTACCTGCTCTATCCCATGCATAATCTTATAAACCTCAATCATGTCTCCCCTCAGCCGTCATTTCTCCAAGCTAAAGAGCCCCAAGTGCCTTAACCTTTTTTCATAGGGAAAGTGTGGACTCATTACCAATGCTTATATCTCCACACCTGTGTAGATCACACCAATGCTGATATCTCCACCCTTCTGCATATCACACCTAATCCATTTCCATTTCATTTATTAGCTTCATTGACCTGAGGTCTTAAGCCAAACATGCAAACAGCAACTATAAAATGCATTACATATAATTACAAGAAATGATAAAAATTTAGACCGAACGTCTTTACAATAAAAGCTAGTAAATATGCTCTCGATCAGTAATATCAGACCACACCTAATCCGATCAGTAATATCAGACGCACACCTAATCCAATTATGCCTGCTATTGCCAGTCAGAATCTGAAATCATCTTTATAAAGTTTATTATCTCTGGTACCTTGTGTTATATTTTACGGCACACATGACCTGGCCCAACAAAGTGACATTTATGTCAGATCCGACCCTCATAACAAATGAGTTTGGCCCCTCTCCATTAGTTATTTAATATCCCATTTTGTTGACTGTACTGACCCACTATGCGTAATCCGCCTTGAGTCCAAGTGAGAAAGGTGGACTATAAATAATGCAAATAAATAAATAAGATATCCTGCTAATGTGGATTCGAAGGGTCCTTTCCACTGATGCTAGACTTGGAATGGAAGGAATCATCCAGTCACTTAAGAATTACTCTTCCATTCAAGGATGGAGTCTTCCACAATGAGAAGATACTCTTCCATGAACAGAAGGCTTCTTTCATGAATGGAAGAGGTTCCTCCATCAGCAGAAGGTCAACTTTGGATCCAACCCTAAAAAAACAGTATTAACTGTGTTCCTCCATCAACAGAAGGGCGACTATGGATCCAACCCTAAAAACAGCATTAACTGTGTTCCTCCATCAACAGAAGGGCGACTATGGATCCAACCCTAAAAACAGCATTAACTGTGTTCCTCCATCAACAGAAGGGCGACTATGGATCCAACCCTAAAAACATTATTAACTGTGTTCCTCCATCAACAGAAGGGTGACTATGGATCCAACCCTAAAAACATTATTAACTGTGTTCCTCCATCAACAGAAGGGTGACTATGGATCCAACCCTAAAAACAGCATTAACTGTGTTCCTCCATCAACAGAAGGGCGACTATGGATCCAACCCTAAAAACAGTATTAACTGTTTTGGAGAAGCGACAGCCTGCTACGATTCTAGTTACTGTAAATACTGCTGATGGAGTATTTTAGTCCACTTGTACCATAGGGGGAGCTGTGGAGCATTCTCTAGTGTTTAGGGTTTATTGAATGTTTTCTCTTGCAGTTCAGCCTACCTCTTCTTGTCTCTCCCTGTCTGCTGTGTATAAGTGCTTGCGCTCTGGAGGCCTCTCTGTTACATTAACAGCCAGCAGTCAGCTGTCTTTTTGCAAAATCCTGTTGCAGTAAATTCAGTGAAAGCAAACTCCGAAGCATGGTTTGGATTATTTCCAGATGTCCGCCAACAAACAGTACATGACAAGAAACAGTCATGCATCAGATCATAAACCACAAATGCTAAATGATAATATTATTACCCCCCTCCCCGGTTCCCCACCACCACCAGTTTTGTACATACATCCCTGCAGGGCTTTTTTTGTAGAAAAAGCCCAGCAGGAACTCATTAGCATAATAAGGCATACCCAACAGCAGAAACTCATTAGAATATTAGGCCACACCCCGATAGTACAGCTCATTAGCCTATTAGGACATACCCCCGTGTTCCCAGAAGTGTGGTCATCCAGCCACACCCACCTTTTGCTTCTTATTCTGTTTACTTTGTTGTCAAAACCCAGGGCTTTTTTTGTAGCAAGAACTCCTTTGCATGTTAGGCCACACACCCCTTATGTAGCCAATTCCAATGAGTTTCTGCTGTTGGGTGTGGCCTATTATGCTAATGAGTTCCTGCTGGGCATGGCCAACTTGGGAGCCAGCCGGAACTCCGTTCCTGTGCGTTCCTGCCCAAAAATAGCCCTGCATCCCTGACTTGGATAGCCCAAGCTAGCCCAATCTCATCATATTCCAGAAGCTAAGTAGTGCCAGCTTTCAGTAATATTTGGAGGGGAGCCCGTCAAGGAATACCAGGGCTGTCAGGCAGAGGCAGGCAATCACAAACCACCTCTGAATGTCTCTTCCTTTGAAAACCCTTCGGGGTTGCCATGAATCAGCTGCAACTTGATGGCAAAACGAAGCCTTTTAATACTGTTGGATACTTCCTTTTTTGGTTGTTGTTCTCGCCACCACATGAGCCAGCACAAAGCACTTGAGGATCCCAGTTCAGACAGACAACTCCAGCTTGGGAAAGTCCTGGACCTTTGGGGGTGGAGCTGGGGAGGGTGGGGTTTGGGGAGGGGAGGGACCTCAGTGAGATAAAATACCATGCAGTCTGTCTTCCAAAGCAACCATTTTCACCAGGGGGACTGATCTCTGCAGTCTATCGATCCGCTGCGATTCCAGTTGCTAAGTCGCTCGCTTAACAAAGTCGTCGGAGAGTGATTCAGCAGAGATTCAGCTTTATTCAAGAACTCGAACACAACTCCAACACGGATCAACATCTGATAGCCAGAACAGCTTTTACATTGCAGCTGTCCTGCTTTTAAACTCTCCTGGCTAATGTAGCCACGCCTACTGTACATTTACCAACCAATAAGGTTGCATGCATAAGGACCAATCACGGACGTTCCTGCTCAGGGAGCTTGCTGACAAGTGATTGGTTGGTTCTTCCTGGGCTATCAATGCGATTGGATGGATTTGGATCCTAGCCCAGGACGAAGCTTAACATTGTACTTCAATTAGATGATTCATGTATTGCAATGGCAGCTATTGAATACATTACACCAGTAGATCTCCAGGACCTGCCTACATGTCGGCAGGCCTAGTCTTGGTAGAAAGCCCGGTAGAAGTCCCATCTTCATTCCTGTTTTCCCTTAGCAGATTCCCAATTGTCTCCAGCAGACACAGGTAATTAGCAATCCTTTCACTCTTCCACAGAATCCACCATTATTGGGCTTTGAGTCATAGAATCACAGAGTTGGAAGGGGCCATACAGGCCACCTAGTCCCCCCCCCCAGTCAATGCAGGATCAGCCTAGAGCAAGAGTGTCAAACATGTGGCTTGGGGGTCAGAGCAGGCCCCCAGTGGGCTTCCATCAGGCCCTCAGTGGAATTGGCCATCTCCTGCTTCCATTTCTGCTGCTGCTGCTGCATCATAGCTTGCTTCACCACACTCTCTTAATCACTTCATTTCATGTTTTAACCTGGGTCCTAGAAGAAGAAGAAGAGATTGGATTTACACCCCGCCCTTCACTACCCAAAGGTGTCTCAGAGCGGTTTACAAACTCCTTTCCCTTCCCCTCCCCACAACAGACACCCTGTGAGCAGTGTTCCCTCTAAGCTGAGTTAGTATGAGCTAGCTCACCATTTTTTAGCCTCCAGCTTACACGTTTTTGTCTCATTATCAGAACTACAGCTTGCCCAAGGTCATCCAGCCAGGTGCAAGTGGAGGAGTGGGGAATCAAACCCGGTTCTCCCAGATTAGAGTCCGTGCACTTAACCACTACACCAAACTGGCTCTCTGAACATGAGACTTCTGTGGTGAATGTCAATCAATCAAAAGTAGGTTTGCAGCTTACAGAGCTAATGTTTTAAGCATGTTTTTATTTTAAGTAAAATAAATAAATAATCCGTTAGTAAAGTAAAGGTAAAGGTTCCCTTGCTCGAAAGCCAGTCGAGTCCGACTCTAGGGTTGCGGTGCTCATCTCCACTTCAAAGCCAAAGAGCCAGTGCTGTCCGAAGACGTTTCCGTGGTCATGTGGCCGGCATGACTAAACACCAAGGCGCACGGAGCGCTGTTACCTTCCCACCGAAGTGGTACCTATTTATCTACTTGCAATTTCTTGCTTTCTAACTGCTAGGGTGGCAGGAGCTGGAACTAGAGACGGGAGCTCACTCCGTCATGCGACACACTCGGGTCTCGAACTGCTGAACTACTGACCTTCCACAGCCTGCAGTTCAGCGTCTTAACCACTTGAGCCACCACAGCTCCTAAATCCGCTACCTGGCATTAAATTTTATGACATACATGGCCCGGCCCAACAAGGTCTCATTTATGTCAGATCTGGCCTGCATAAGAAATGAGTTCGACACCCCTGGCCTAGAGCATCCCTGAGGAGTGTGTGTCCAGCCGCTGCTCAAAGACTTCCAGGGAGGGGGAGCTCATCACCTCCCAAGGCAGCTGATTCCACTGTGGCACAACTCTGACTGTCAAAGAGTTTTTCCTAATATCCAGCTGGTACCTTCCCGCCCTTAATTTAAACCCATGATTGTGAGTCCTCTCCTCTACTGCCACCAGGAGCAGCTTTCTGCCCTCCTCCAAGTGACGGCCCTTCCAGTACTTTAAGAGAGCCATCCTGTCCCCCCTCAACCTCCTCTTCTCCAGACTAAACATTCCCAAGTCCCTCCGCCTTTCCTCTTAGGGCTTGGTCTCCAATCACTTAAGAATTACTTCCATGACCTTGCCTTTCAAAGTCCTGGGTCTCCTTATCCTTTAAGTGTACTTTTATGTATTTGTATAAGCCGCCCTGAGCCTGCCTGGTAGGGAGGGCGGGGTGTAAATCGAATAACATAAATAAATAATAATAAATAAATGAACAATTAGGTCTTTTCCCGTTGGCCTATCCGTTCTGATCCTGTGAAACCCAGCCACGATCCGGCTGTCTGAACACGTCTTTGTTCCACCTTTTCAAAACAAACTTTTTATCTCCCCCTCTCTCATTGTTTGTCTTGTAGTGTCTGATGCAAATCAGGGGAACGTATTCAATCCCCCCACCCCCCTACCCCCCACCCATGACATCCTTGACTTTCAGAAATCAAATGTGAACTCGTTCCGAAATACCAGCAGTGTTTGAATTTTAAATTAACCTATTTACAATGAAACTATGCCTGCTGATTGCCATCATCTTCAGGAAAATTAACAGTAACGATCATTGGCGTCATAATGCAATTTCCCCCCGCAAAAATCGCATAGGCTTCATTACTGTTTACATAAATTGTCATAAATACCAATTATAGCAGAACATAAAATGTAATGCTCTTTTTTTAATCATAATCACACAATTGTTCTTCTAATTCATATGCTAGGGGAATCGGGTTTTGATTCAACCTTTTTGTCGCCGACAAAATGACTCGCTGGGAGCTGGTTTTGCTCCAATTGTCCGTTGGCTTCTTTAAAAAAAAAAATTACCCTCCGTCTCACACACACTTCCCATCCAGATCAGTTAATCTTTGTCCCCGGTTTGATTTGTCCTCTAATGCAAAGAGAAGAACATGTAGGAGGTCCCGGTAATAGCAAGCAAGGGGAAACGCGTGTGTGTCCTCTAGACATCGGGCGTTGGGCTGGAGAGGGACAATCATTTCCGGTGGGGATTTACAACATCGTTTGGTGCAATTACGTCCCAGACCCCATAAAGGAATAATGCAATAATAAAGCTGTTCAAAGGGCAAATTTGTTACACCAATTTCTGTTTCTCCCATAAGTCAGCAGAACAAATAACTGATAAGGGGAATAATGTACTAAATATGTACTAAATGACTAATTTAAAGCTGGGGGAGGGGGGACAAGGAGACAGCGTTTCGGTGCATCATTGAGGTTTCAAGCGGGATTTCTGCGCCGCCTCTGGAATGTTCACCTGCAGCCCAATTTCCATGTGAATATGGAGATTCCTGAGGGGTGGGGGGTGTCGGATGGGAAGGATAATTTTCAGGGTCCTCAAAGCCCCATTCAGAGTGTATAAGTGCTTCAGATTTTTAAGATCAGAGGTACACAAGATATTAAGGGTCACCTATCTCAAACACAGGAGGGGCTGCGGTGGCTCAGTGGTTAAGACACTAAACTGCAGGCTGGAAGGACGGTAGTTCCACAGTTCGAGACCCGAGTGCCGCATGACGGAGTGAGCACCCGTCTCTGGCCCCAGCTCCAGCCATCCTAGCAGATCGAAAGCAAGAAATTGCAAGTAGATAAATAGGTACCGCTTTGGTGGGAAGGTAACAGTGTTCCGCGAGCCTCAGTGTCTAGTCATGCCAGTCACATGACCACAGAAATGTCTTCAGACAGTGCTGGCTCTTTGGCTTGGAAATGGAGATGAGCACTGCCCCCTAAAGTCTGATTCGACCGGCTTTTGAGCAAGGGAGACCTTTACCTTATCTCAAACACGCACAGCCCTACACAAAAAATGGACTGTTTTCACATAGTTATTCCATTTGGTCTCCAGGATGCGCCGTGTTAGTTCCAGACATAGAAACATACAAAACATAGAGCTGGAAAGGACCTCATGGGCCATATAGTCCAACCCCCTGCATAATGCAGGAAATTCACAACTGCCTCCTTACTCCTATTTCCCCGGTAACCCTTGTTTTATGCCCAGATGCAACAAAAATCTTCTGGGATGCCTGGGCCAATCTGGCCTGGAGGAAAATTCCTTCCTGACTCCAAAGTGGTGATCAGCATAACACAGGGAATGTAAGAAAGGGCCACGAGAGCCAAGCACTGGTTGGGATACTAAGGGGTCTCCTACTATAGTGGAAGGATTGCCATCCCCATCTACTACTGCCCGCAATTCTTGTAGCATTTGTGCTTTACGTTACTGTAAGTAAGGCAGCTAAACTCCATGCTGGAGAGTTGATCTCGGGGTAATCCCTTACTTTTTAGAGACTGTGGGGTGTATGGGATGGAAGTGTCAGACAAAGGCTGGTAAGGCCCATCCAGTCCAACACTCTCTGTCACAACGTGGCCAAAACCCAGGGGCCATCAGGAGGTCCACCTGCGAGGCCAGAACTCCAGAAGCCCTAACACTGTGCACCCCCAAGCACCAAGAAGACAGAACTTCACTGCCCCATACATAAGAACATAAGAGAAGCCATGTTGGATCAGGCCAGTGGCCCATCCAGTCCAACACTCTGTGTTACACAGTGGCCAAAACCGAGCATCACTGCCCCAGACATAAGAACATAAGAGAACATAAGAGAAGCCAATGCTGGATCAGGCCAGTGGCCCATCCAGTCCAACACTCTGTGTCACACAGTGGCCAAAACCCAGGTGCCATCGGGAGGTCCACCTGTGAGGCCAGAACTCTAGAAGCCCTCCCACTGTTGCCTTCTCCCCAAGCACCAAGAATACAGGGCATCACTGCCCCAGATATAAGAACATTACAGAAGCCATGATGGATCAGGCCAATGGCCCTTTCACCAACACTCTGTGTCACAACGTGGCCAAAACCCAGGTGCCATCAGGAGGTCTGCCTGCGAGGCCATAACTCTAGAAGCCCTCCCACTGTTGCCCCCTCCCCAAGCACCAAGAATACAGAGCATCACTGCCCCAGACATAAGAACATAACAGAAGCCATGTTGGATCAGGCCAATGGCCCATCCAGTCCAACACTCTGTGTCACACAGTGGCCAGAAATACCAGTGCCATCAGGAGGTCCCTCCTTCCACCAGGGAAGGCTCTGCAGAGGAGGGTGATGGCAAACCACCTCTGCATCTGTCTTGCCTTGAATGCCCCTTACTGGAGTCGCCGTTAAGTTGGTTGCAACTTGGTGGCACTTTTGTATAGAATGTAAAGGTCTTTAAATAGCATATCAATTGTTAATACACATGATGGGTTAACACTTTCCAACTGAAGACCAAACGCGTTTCGGCCTCAAAGGGCCTTCCTCAGTGGTCACTATACAACATAGTATAGACACACATTCAAACATATGTATACTTATTTAAAGACCAGATGTTGTATCCTTATATGTTTGCAATTGTGTTGCTGGTATTAATGATGGGCCCTTGATGGAATGACACACATTCAGACTTTTGCAATCTCAGTACCAGAATAATTGGAATGAATATGGCCATACCTAGGGCCCATCATTAATACCAGCAACACAATTGCAAACATATAAGGATACAACATCTGGTCTTTAAATAAGTATACATATGTTTGAATGTGTGTCTATACTATGTTGTATAGTGACCACTGAGGAAGGCCCTTTGAGGCCGAAACGCGTTTGGTCTTCAGTTGGAAAGTGTTAATCCATCACGTGTACTAATAATTGATATGCTTCTTTTAGTCTGATACTTGAAATTTTTTTTTACCCGAATATATTTTAATATGTGTACACCTTAATAAATTTTGTATTTTTATAATATATATGGTCAGCTTAACCCTTCTGGTTCGCAGTGTTAGGTTTGAGTTTTTCTCCCCCCCCCCTTTTCCAGTTTTTGTAGAATGTAAAGATCACCAAATTAATAAATGTAGTTTACCCTTCATTGGTTCTTGTGTCTTCAATTTGGGGCAGGTGGACAATGGAATTCCTGATTGGCTGGCGTAAGTCAATAAGGAACAAGGGGAACATGGCTGCCAAAGCACTGATGTAGAGGGAAAACACAGCAAAGGGAAAACAGGGGTCACTGGGGGTGTGGGCGAAGGTATTTGTGAACTTCCTGTATTGGACTAGATGACCCTGGAGGTCTCTTCCAACTCTATAATAATAATGAGGATTAAAAAAAAAAAGCTGTTGTGAAAGTTTTCAAATGACTGTCAGGTCTCCTAGTGAAGGCACTCTCTACAACACACTTAACCAATGGTAGTTTGTTGAGATATGCTTACATTTAGGAAAAGCGGCTCCGTGTCAGAACGGAGAAAAAGACGTGCAAAAGCCCATATTATAGATAATACAAAACACACCCCACACCACTCACATATGTCATCATTCAGCCCCTACTGTTACTAGGGCAACCCTGATAGATATACGGCACCTTTTCTATATCCAGGCCTGGCAAAAGAGTCTCCAAGGCCAGCTCCCTTGGGAACTGGCAGTGGGGCACAATGAAGAAGAAGAAGATGATGATGATGAAGAAGAAGAAGAAGAAGAAGAGGAAGAGGAAGAGGAGGAGGTGGTGGAGGTGGAGGAGGAGGAGGAGGAGATTGGATTTATACCCCGCCCTTCACTCAGAGTCTCAGAGCGGCTTACGAACTCTCTTCCCTTCCCCTCCCCACAACAGACACCCTGTGAGGGAGGTGAGGTGAAAGAACTCTTTCAGGAACTGCTCTTTCAAGGACAGCTCTGACAGAACTATAGGTTGCCCAAGGTCATCCCACAGCTGCAAGTGGAGAAGTGGGGAATCAAACCCGGTTCTCCCAGATAAGAGTCCGCACACTTAACCACTACACCAAACTGTTTGGGGGAGGGGGGGAGAAAGTGATGTCTTCTACAAGCATTCACTCAAAACACCCATACACTCCCCTCAGGAGTTCCCTCCCCTCTAAACCATGGCAAGCAGTGAAGTAGAACAAGGTGAAACGAAACTGAAGCTTGACAATGGCCCAATGAAAGTATAACTGGGATGATGGGTCTGTCACTCCTTTCAGGGTCAAAACAGTACACCCTTTTACTCAGCACAGATTAATATCCATCATGCTGTCTTTGCATTTCTGAAGAAGTGTAGCCGGCACTTGTTCCCCTCAACGAGAGCTCAAGGAGTCCTCTGAGAAAAGCACTCTTTGTGCAAGAGCTGCCTCTTCCAGGGAATAACCTTACTATAGGTTACTCATTGGATTGTCAATATAGAGTACTGTTAGCCACCCTGAGGGATGCATTTCCTAGGGGGACAGAGATGATGAGGAAGAGGGGAGGTGGTGTGAGAGTATTGGGTTAAATGTGGGGGGGGGAATCATTTGCCATGGAACCACAGAAGCCGTACACAGTATCCCCGATCCTCCATGTATCCCAATTGAAGGGGAAATGCTGTTCAAACAAGTTACAAGGAGGACCTGACTCCAATGGTAATGAGAGAAAGTAATTTTACTGACAAAAGTAGAAGCACATCTTAACATGGCCTATTCCTATAGGTCCATTTAATGTATTGTGAATGAATTGACTTCAGAAGGGTTCATGGAATCATAGAGTCGGAAGGGACCTCCAGGGTCATCTAGTCCAACCCCCTGCACAATGCAGGAAATTCACAAATACCTCCCCCTCCACACCCGCAGTGACCACTGTTCCACACCCAGAAGATGACAAAAACCTCCAGGATTGCTTCCTGACCCCAAAGTGGCCTTCAGCATTCCCCTGGATGTGTAAAAAAGGGCCACAAGAACTAAGCACTGAGGCAACCCTTCCTGCCTACCCTCTCATGATCTGCCTAATTTCACAGAATCCACATTGCTGTCAGATGGCCATCTAGCCTCTGTCTGAAAACCTCCAAAAGAGGAGAGCCCACCACCTCCAGAGGAAGCCTGTTCCACTGAAACCGCTCTGTCAGGAAGTTCTTCCTCATGTTTCGCCAAAAACTCTCCTGATTTAAAATTTCAACCCGTTGGTTGTGACTCGACCTTCTGGGGCAAGAAAACAACTCCACATCATCCTCTAGATCACAGCCCTTCAAGTACTTGAAGATGGTTATCATATCACTTCTCAGTCATCTCATCTCCAGACTAAACATACGCAGGTCCTTCAACCTTTCCTCATCGGACTTGGTCTCCAGACCCCTCATCATCTTCATTGCTCTCCTCTGGACACGTTCCAGCTTGTCTATATCATTTTAAAATTGTGGCGCCCAAGACTTAACACAATACTCTAGCTGAGGTTTAACTTGCTACAGGTTAACTTGCTACAGCTCCAAGCCCAGGTAGAATCATAGAATTGTAGAGTTGGAAAAGACCCCCAGGATGCTGAACTAGATGGATAACTGTTCTGATCCAATAGGGTTCTTATTTCCTTATTTAAGAGAATTTGTTCTAAATGGACCTTTTTGTTGGGAGGGGCAAATAGCTCAGTTTTGCTGAGTTCGGTTTAGAGCAAACGTCTGGGATTTACAGCTTCAGCCCTCATCTTTCATTCCGGTGGCGATTTCAATAGGGAATCAGTGAGCTGCCGTACATTTTGACACTTTCCGTATGTTAAATCTATGTGAAAATTATGCCGGACGGGGCCGAGATGATCTGCAGCAAATTTGCGGAGATCATGAAGACAAATCTGTTTTGACAGAACCAGTAAAATGTCAAGAAACTGTGTATGGGTTTGTTATAAAATATATTTGTCTTTGGCCTCAAACGTCAATCTGAAATATGAATCTAATAAGCCAAATGTGGGCATGGTCACACTTCCTGTAGCCCATGAGTCAGTCTTCACAGAAGTGGAGAACTATAATTGCATGGACACATGAAGTTGCTTCTATAATGACACAGACTCTTGGTCTATCAGATTCAGCATCCTCTGTTCTGATTGGCAGTGGCTCTCCAGGGTCTCAGACAGGGGTCTATTCTAGACTTGTTGTCCGATTGAAAGGTGTAACTGTTAGCAAAGAGCTGTGGAAGAAGTTATCTGAATTTAAGAACACCCTTGTGGTTGACTTTAATGCACAAGAACGCTGAACTGAGACCTGTTTGATAAAGAAACTTTGAAACGAACGGTATCTCGGGAGGTTCGTCCGTTCATCTTGACGTCATCATCTTCTGTTTGGTGGCGCCTTATTGTTGAAAAACAGAGATTAAAACATCATGAAGCTCATCAGTACTATTGTTTAATTATTGTCTATTATTCTTAATTGTATGCACTTTGCAGCAATCCATTGTGTTTAGGGGTCTATTCATGACACTATTCCTTGTGGAACGTGCTGCCAAGTTGCAGCAGACTTATGGTAACCCCTCAGGGCTTTCAAGGCAAGTGCCAAATAGACGTGGTTGGCCATTGCCCACCTCTGTATGGGAACTCTGGACTTCCTTGGTGGTCTCCCATCCAAGTACTAAGCAGGGTTGACCCTGCTTGGCTTCCAAGCGCTGATGAGGTCAGGCTTGCCTGGGTCATCTAGGTCAAAGCAAGAGATGAACAGGGATGGTTTTGCCATTGCCTGCCTCTGTATGGGAACCCTGGACTTCCTTGGTGGTCTCCCATCCAAGTACTAACCAGGGTTGACCCTGCTTAGCTTCCAAGCGCTGATGAGGTCAGGCTTGCCTAGGTCATCCAGGTCAAAGCAAGAGATGAACAGAGATGGCTTTGCCATTGCCTGCCTCTGTATGGGAACTCTGGACTTCCTCGGTGGTCTCCCATCCAAGTACCAAGCAGGGTAGACCCTGCTGAGTTTTTTGAGATCTGATGGGTGAGGAGGATGGAGAATGGAGTTGGGAGGGTGGAGTTTGGTGAGCGAGACTGTGTTAAGCCTCTGGGAAAACCTTGATGACTGTTGCCTAGAGTTTTAGTCACCTCCTTCAGATATACACCAGCCGTCCTCGATCTTAATGTCATTTCTGTTGTGTACTGGAAGTGACGTCATCGTATGGGTGATGTCCGGATGACGCTCTGGTATTTGGGCAAAAACTCTGTGGTGGAAGCCATTTTTACCATAGAGTTCTTTGCCCAAATGTGAGAGCATTGCCAGGATGTCGCAGCATGATGATGTCACTTCTGGTACACTCCAGAAATGATGCTGCCACTGGTTGCCAGCATGGACCTGGCAACTCTACCTACAAGGGTCAATTTGGTGCAGTGGTTAAGTGTGCAGACTCTAATCTGGGAGAACCGGGTTTGATTCCCCACTCCTCCACTTGCAGCTGCTGGATGACCTTGGGCAAGCCATAGTTCTGTCAGAGCTGTTCTCTCAAGCGCAGTCCTTGAAAGAGCTCTCTCAGCCCCACCTACCTCACAGGGTGTCTGTTGTGGGGAGGGGAAGGGAAAGGAGTTTGTAAGCCGCTCTGAGACTCCAAGCGAAGGGCGGAGTATAAATCCAATCTCTTCTTCTTCTACTTTGTACTCAGATTGACAGACCAGCAAAATGAACCTTAAAAAATTAAAAATACAAAAGATACTTGCAGGAGTTGTAGATATCCTTCTTGGAGGGCTATAATGTAAATGAGCGAGAGCATTAACAAAATATATATATACAAGTTTGGGGGGGGGAAAGACCGCAAAAAAATGTTATGTTCAAAAAATAACTACCAATTCTAGAGGAGAGGATTGATTGAATGCTCACCTCCAGGGCCCCCAGTTTGAATCCTGATCTAACGAGACTGACCAAATGTCACTCTAATTAGATGGCGATAAAAGATCCAGCGCAAAATGAATTCCGTGGTCTGAACTCAGCTCCAAGTGGACATTTGTCTTCATTACGACCTCGGCATACGCTTGGCACAGCCTGGGCTTCTGTCTTTAAAGAGGCTCATAAGTTAATGAGGAGGAAGGCTGGGAACGGCCTGCCTGGACGTCTGGACCTCAGGCCTAGGAAATAGTGCGTGCGTGAGAGAGAAGCAGAGGAAGATCTCATTCCACGTGCTCATTCCCCCCCCCGCCACCACTCCAGATGGGCTTCCCGTAGTTACTTTTTTGCATTTTAAATTGCTTGACAAATGGAATTACTTTATCGAGGCAGTAGACAGCCCTGTTCACAGACCTGGCACCGCGGGGGCAACTGCTGATAGACCTTGTCTTCTGCCTGGACACGGTGCCAAAATAATTCCTGGTCTAGGGTAGGGGGGAGAAAGAGAGAGCTGTGCGGGAACTCGGCTTCCGAAGAGTGTCTGTGACTCTGTGTGTTTTAGTCATGGAAAGGCATGTCTAGGGTTGGTGACTGCCAGGCGGGGCCTGGGGATCTGCTAGTCATGCCAACCCCCAGGTGGCAAGAAACCCAAACAGCAGAGATGCACGAAAGGGAGTAAGTGATACAAAAGAGAACAAAAGATCAAACTGTGCATAAACAATCGCCAAGTATAATAATCTAAACCTATATAAATAGAGTTGTTGTGTACTGAGTATGACTCATCCCTGAACTAGTACCTAGATCTGGTTGAGCTTGTTTCCCCCAAACAATAGCCGGTGAGGATCCTGTAGTAGACCAATAGAGAAATAGTCTCCAGTCCAGTTACCTTTATTGGCATGTAACCCTTGCAAACCCATATACAAAAAAACCCCAACACCACCAACAACCACAGCATAGAATAATACTTGCAAAATACAGAAACAAGGAATTAACAAGTAAGTATACCCATCAATAGGAGCTGCGGTGGCTCAAGTGGTTAAGACGCTGAACTGCAGGCTATGGAAGGTCAGTAGTTCAGCAGTTCGAGACCCGGGTGCCGCAAGATGGAATGAGCTCCCGTCTCTAGTTCCAGCTCCTGCCAACCTAGCAGTTCTAAAGCAAGAAACTGCAAGTAGATAAATAGGTACCACTTCGGTGGGAAGGTAACAGCGTTCCGTGCGCCTTGGTGTTTAGTCATGCCGGCCACATGACCACGGAAACGTCTTCGGACAGCGCTGGCTCTTCGGCTTTGAAACGGAGATGAGCACCGCAACCCTAGAGTCGGATTCGACTGGCTTTCGAGCAAAGGAACCTTTACCTTTACCTTTATACCCATCAATTAAATAAAGGGCGAATAGAAATGGCACCAAAAATAAATTTAGCAATAGTTTCTGTTATCTCAAGGTTTGGATTATCGAGAAGAATAAGGATCTTTAAGCAATCAGGATATTTCTAAAATATTTAGAAATTTCAGTCATAGCGCATGGTAGAAGGGGCACTGCAACGAGACATGGGAAATCATTTTGATATTATCATTTGTGCATGGGCAACATCTGTCAGAAAAGGACACACCCTGAAAGCGGCCACAGAGAAATAGTGCTATGTAAACAACCTATCCTTGGGAGTGGGGTGTGTTTGGGGTGGGGTGTTTGCATGCTTAAAAAAAGGGCAGCTGCCCTGGAGTTTGTCTTGGTGTGTTCCTGAAATCACTTAATAAAGTAGAGCTGTTTCACTGCAGTGCACCCAGAACCGAGTATTTAACAAGAGTAGTTTTTCAAAAAAAATACAATGTAGTAATCAGAGGAGGGTTACAATATAGTAATCCTCTGGTTACTATATTGTATTTTTTATATAACTTTACTTTTTATTAATTTTTTAAATTTTTTTTACAAAATTGTATTTTTGAAAAACTACTCCATCTATATAGGTTTGGATTATCACACTCAGTGATTGGTGAGTTATCGATACACGGTTTAATCTTTGGTATCCTTTGTCTCCAGTTATTACAACTGATCTCCAGGCGACAGAGATCAATCCATCTGGAGAAAATGGCTGCTCTGGAAGTTGGACTCTATGGCATTATGACCCAAACTCTGCCCCTTTCAGGCTCTACCTCCAAAATCTCCAGGTATTTCCTAACCCTGAACTTATTTCCTAATCCTGAACTCTGAACTCCTGCTATTACCACAACAGAGAGCAGCTCCCCTATAGAAAATGGTTACATTGGAGTGTGAACCCTATGGCATTAATACCCCACTGAAGTTCCTCCCCTTCCCCAAACCCTGCCTTTTGAGTTGCCCGCCCTGGGTGGTGGTTCCCATGATTCTGGGAGCTTCAATCTGTCTCCAGCCAGCTGGCTAGTGGGGAAGCCCGACCCTAAGCCCTGCCCCCAAGTGCACCCACCCCTCTCCTTCCCCTTCTGCCTGATTCAAAGGGCTTCAGCTGATCGGCGGTGACCACGTGGCCTGCCGACCAGCTGGAGGGCCCTTTAAATCAATCAGGAGGGAGGGAGAGAGGCAGTCATGACCAGTTGTTCCCTCTAAGCTGAGTTAGTGTCAGCTAGCTCACAGATCTTTAGCCTCTGGACCACACATTTTTGTCTTTGCTCAGGAAGGATGGCTCCAGAGCAAACTGATTTATGCAGTAGCCAAATCGTTCGCTCACAACTTTAATGCCAGGAGCTAACAAAGTAGGATTTTTGCTCACAAGACTCCACAGCTTAGAGCAGTGGTGGCGAACCTATGGCACGGGTGCCAGAGGCAGCACTCAGAGCCCTCTCTGTGGGCACGTGTGCCATCGCCCCAGCCAGGCCCAGACCATCATTCAAGTGTCGAATTCTCTGCCAAATAATGTTAAGTAAATGAAAGCATTTGGGATTGCTTTCCTTACTTTGTTTGGATCATCTTAAGTAAATGTATGAGTTGTTTTTTTCTAAAGAAACAAAGTAAGGAAAGCAATCCAAAATGCTTCCATTTACTTAACACTATTTGGCAGAGAATTTGACACTTGAATGATGGTCTGGGCCTGGCTGGGGCGATGGCTCACATGCCCAAAGAGAGGGCTCTGAGTGCCACCTCTGGCACCCGTGCCATAGGTTCGCCACCACTGCTCTAAGCTGTGGAGTCTTGTGAGCAAAAATTCTACTTTGTGATCTACTGGCATTCAAGTTGTGAGTGAGTGATTGGGCTGCGGCATAAATTAGTTTGCTCTGGAGCCACCCTTCCTGAGCTAAGACAAGAATGTGTGAGCTGGAAGCTAAAAAACTGTGAGCTGGCTCACACTCACTCAGCTTAGAGGGAACACTGGTAACTACCCTATTGCACCATTCAGTGGATGCCCCATCCTGTTGACTGCATTTGACTGATGTTGTGCAATGCTTCTTGAGTCTCAGTGAGAGAGGGGGACTATAAATAAATAAATACATTTATTATTGTGCATTTTTTCGTGCTATTCTTTAAAAAAAATCTATTTCAGGACATTGCTATGAAGGGATTTGAACCAGAAAAGAATGGAGCCATCCAGGATTCTAGTCTATCGCCCTGATTATTCTAGCCAGTCTCCCCCTTTCACTGCCTTACCCTCCACCTTTGTAATTCCACTTACTACCTTGTTCGTTGCCTTAGGCAGTGTGTTGTTCACATTCTCTTTTAATTCTGCACCTCGGCATTGTTCTCTGGCTGTCTTGTGCCACAGGAGTGCATTGCCAGCAGGTGTTATTTACTTAGACCAGAGGTCCCTGGTGAATTTGGGATTATCTCGAGCCACTTCATTTTTTTCAGATGGTGTTACGGGAGCTAAAGCTATAGTGTGCCAAAAAGGCTTCCCAATTATAGGGGATGAGGACTCAGTCTTAGGTGTGAAGTGCTGTACAAAATTCATAGCAAGTTGTAAGTAAGGTTCACAGGCACTGTGCCTTGGGTCCTGAGGTACTTGGAAGAATGGGGGAGGTGGAGGGGAGGGGAAGAGAGGGAGGGAGGGGAGAGGGAGGAAAGGAGGGAGGGAGGAGGGAGGGAGGGGAAAAGAGGGAGAGGAGAGAAAGAAAAGGAGGGAGGGGGGAGGGAGGGGAAGGGAGGGAGAGGAGAGGGAGGGAGGGGAGAGGAAGAAAAGGATGGAGGGAGGGGAATAGAGGGAAGGAAGGGAAGAGAGGGGGAGAGAGAGGGAGGAGGATGGGAGGGACATCTCCCCACCCTCCAATATTTAGTATTTTATTTTATTTACAAAATCTGTATCCCCCCCATTCTGTCCTTACAAGGGCCTCCAAGGCAGCCCACAATTAAAAACACACACAATCAAAATCACATTAAAAAACCATCAAAACCAGCTCCCCTCCCAAATACACATCATTAAAACAATTTTTAAAAATTGGAGTCCAAATGCATACAAAACAGCCAACCGATGCTACTTCAAGTTGTACCCATTGTTTTAATTGTTATAATGTTTTGCTGTGTTTTAATGCTTTATTTATTCATTCATTCAATTATTCCCCCGCTCTCCCCGTGAGCAGGCTCAGGGCGGCTTACACAGTTGGTACAAAATACCAATAAAACCACACACAAAAAAAAACACCATTTTAAAACAAT
>NW_015162633.1:54316-56875 GCF_001447785.1 Gekko japonicus
AGGAAGGAAGGAAGGAAGGAAGGAAGGAAGGAAGGAAGGAAGGAAGGAAGGATCGATCACTGGGGAAATGTCAAGCGGCAAAAAATAAATAAATAACTCTTCACCCACTGGTGGAAGACAGCAATGGGACAGGACAGCCAATTCTCCCTGGGAACAGAGTTCGAGAGCTTTGGTGCCGTGATAGAGAAGGCTTTCTCCCAGGTTGCCACCGGCCGACTCTCAGAAGATGGGGGCTCCTGAAGCAGGAACTCCCAAGATTACTGTAGGGGTCAGGCAGGTTCATAAGGGATTAGCCAGTTCTTCCGTTGTGCTAGTCCTGAACCATATATGGCTTTGAACGTCAAGACCAGTACCTGGAATTGTGCCTGGAAACAAACTGGAAGCCACTGTAGATGGGCTGAGACTGCTGTAACAGGGTCCCTAATGACAGCGTTCCGTGCACCTTGGTGCTTAGTCATGCTGGCCACATGACCATGGAAATGTCTTCGGACAGTGCTGGCTCTTTGGCTTTGAAATGAAGATGAGCACCACAACCCTAGAGTCGGATTCGACTGGCTTTCGAGCAAGGGAACCTTTACTTTTACCTTTAATGACCATGTTCCTCCCCCTTCTTTTTCTTATGAGTGATCCTGTGGGCAAACTCACCATACCTTGACTAATACTTGTAACAGCTAACAGTCAGTACCTGTGGTCACCATTTGTGGCTGGATAAGGACCTTGGCCACCATTTCACTTAGGGTTGCCAATAACCCAGGGGGTCCTGGATATCTCTAGCTATTACAAATGAGCTCCAGACTACAGAGATCAGTTCCCATGGGGGGGGGAAATGGCTCCCCAGGCTCCACCTCCCAAATCTCCACCTGCCTGTTTAGTAGGGATGGGCACGAACCAGTTCACAAGCCAAAATTTCGCACAGACTTGGCCCAGTTCAGATCCCCTGAACCTTCCCTGAATATTCACCAGACTTTTGTCCAGTTCGGTTTGGCTGTTCGGGCCATTTAAATCTAACAGCTGAGCAGGGCAAGTCCACAGCTGTCTTGTTATGTTAAAATGGCTATGAGCCATTTCACCAGTTGGTTTCACTTCCTCCAGCTTTGAAACGGAGGTAAGTGAAACAGACCGGTGAAATGGCTGCCAGTCATTTCAGTCTTACACCTGATGGGTGTACCTGCCCTGCTGTTAGGTTGAAATGGCTGCCAGCCATTTAAACCTAACAGTGGAGTGGGTCTGCCCATCAGCTGTTAGGTTTAAATGGCTGTGAGCCATTAAACCCACTAGTTTTGCTCCCCTTGCTCTGAAGTAGGGGGAAGCAAAATAGATGACCCTGGCTGCATTCCCCTTTCTCCTTGCTGGTTCAGTTCAGGGTATTTTGACCTGGTTCATTTCAGGGGTTCAGGGGCTGCCTTGAGAGCAATTAAACACAATAGTTTTGCTCCTCTTGCTCGGAAGCAGGGGGAAGCAAAATAGATGACCCTGGCTGCATTCCCCTTTCTCCTTGCTGGTTCAGTTCAGGGTATTTTGACTTGGTTCATTTCAGGGGTTCAGGGGCTGCCCTGAACCTTGAACCGAACCATAATTGTTTAGGTTCTTGCCCATCGCTACTGAGTCGGTTAGGATATCTCTTTTAGTTATCTGCTTTTTTTTCTGAATGGCTGCTTTGGAGGATGGACTCTATGGCATTATGCCTTGCTGAGGTCTCCAAACCCTGCCCTACCCACACTCTACTCCCCCAAATCTCCAGGTCTACCTAGAGCCAACAATCCTAGCTTCGTCTGACATATTCTGTTTTTGCTTGCTTTTCTAACGGAGACGAGGTGCACTTCTTGCATTTGTCTGCCGGTGCTCTATTTACGCCTTTCAAGCATCTCTTCTTCCCATGAATCCACCACCAACTTTGTCCGCTTCTGTTCGAGCCCTGGTCCTGGGCTTGCCAATTTCATCTGGAGGTCTCTCAGTTTATTGGGAACCGGGCGGGTATCCATCAGTATTACTAAATGCTCCGGGACAATTGCAGCAGATGGGCGAATTACGTCCCAGCCCCCAAACGCTTTCCAAATGGCCATGCCCGAAAGCAAGACTCCACGGGGCATTCGGATGGCTGGTAAAGTCAAGGCAGTTGTGGAAAAAACCTTCGGCGGACAAAGCCAGGCGGGTCTTTCTTTCCAGCCACCAGACCATGCCAATCCAAATGGAGTTCTGCCAGCTGAGGCCAATGTGAAGATGTTCACCAATGCCCCAGGCAGGTTGGCAGAGCCGAACGGATCTCTCTGCCTCTGCCCACGGGGTACTGCAGGGAAGATGATGTCAACTTGGCTGGTGTGTGTATGGACACTTTCACACATGCTAAATAGTGCAGTTTCAATCCAACTCAGCGACCGTTTGCAAGTGGATTTTGCCATTCCACACTGCAAAACCCAGTTGCAAAAGTGAATTGAAAGTGGACGGAAAGTGCGCTATTTAGTGTGTGTGAAAGTACACAAAGGGCCACAAACAGTGTTCCCTCTAAGCTGAGTTAGTATGAGCTAGCTCACAGGTTTTTAGCTTCAAGCTCACACATTT
>NW_015162633.1:57278-59166 GCF_001447785.1 Gekko japonicus
CTCAGGAAGGATGCTTGGTTTTACTATAATGGCTTTAAGGCACAATAAGTCAATGCATGGCAAACTCTGCACATTTATCATGTCAGCAGCATTGTCGTAGTGCAACCTGGTCAGACTGTAACTTGCAGTCCGGAGGATAAAAGAAAGGGCAGCAACTTCTTAACATCTGCACCGCTTTGGCGTTCAGGCCCGCTCTCAAATATGCCTCTTTTTTTCTGGCCAGATCTCCTCAGAGATTCCAGCTCATTACGTTCATCAAAGTCTTGGAGATGGAAGAGGGACCACCACCTATATCATCCAGTAACCAACAAAACAGACTGGCACTATTGTAATGGCAGTTTTTGGCAGAGCACTTTCTTTCGTTCTTTTTTCTTTTTAAAGCCCCCGGAGGGGATTTTTTAATTTATTTTTTTATCACTACAAAATCTACAACAGAAAAGGGGGAGGGAAAACTACATTTATGGGATAAAGCAAAGAACCCACTACTAACTAAAATCCCAAGAGGGAAGATCCTCCAACTAGCTTAGTTACATTCAATCTTCCATCATTTATAACATTATGAACTGAGTCAAGCATTTAAAGTTAATACTTTTCTTTTAAGCTTAAATTTAAACTGTCTACAAACAGTACCCCTCGATCATCCCGTTTCAAAGTTCACAAAGGCACAATTCAGAGTCCTTCAGCCTTTACTTCTCCTTTCCCCGTCTCTTCCGCAACTTATAAGGACTTTTTGGGGCTGCTGCCCCTTGTTCTGACAGAGAGTCCTCTCTGGAAGAACCCGAGTCTAGCTCGCCACTAGACTTGCTGTCCTCTTCTCTTTTCCCGTCCTCTAGTCTTCCCAGCTGAGCCCTTAGGAATTCTTGAGCTTTCGGAACAGAGTCAATCTTTTCTTTTTTGTCCTTAATCTTGAAAAGGACGTCTTCTGGAAATAGCCATTTATATCCAATTGAATTTGTCTGAAGAAAAAGCACGAGCTCGGCAGAGCACTTTCGAATGGTCAAGGCACGGCATGGTTCTTGATCGGATCTGGAGGCAAACTGATGTGTGCCGTAGCCCAATCGCTCAACCACAACTTCAACGCCAGTCACTGACAAGGTAGAATTTGTTGTGCACAAGACTCCACAGCTTAGAGGGAGCATTGGATCTGATCTGTGTAGTCTTGAGATGAGCTGTAATTCTGGGGGATCCCCAGGTCTTACCTGGAGGGTGGCATCCCTGTATGCAATAAGATCCTGGCAGAGCTGGACTTTCTGGTTTCCCCTTCTCACTTCTTGATCGGATCTGGAGGCAAACTGATGTGTGCCATAGCCCAATCGCTCAACCACAACTTCAACGCCAGTCACTGACAAGGTAGAATTTTTGTGCACAAGACTCCACAGTTTAGAGGGAGCATTGGATCTGATCTGTGTAGTCTTGAGATGAGCTGTAATTCTGGGGGATCCCCAGGTCTTACCTGGAGGGTGGCATCCCTGTATGCAATAAGATCCTGGCAGAGCTGGACTTTCTGGTTTCCCCTTCTCACTGTAGATGGTCCCCTCCCTGGAATTTTGTTCCGGGGGGTGGGTGAGTAAACCCTCATAAAAACTGAGGGTATTATGTGCGGGGGGAGGGAGAATTGACTCCTTCAGATAACACACATGCCCTTCCATGGGGGCTGTGGCTCAGTGGTAGAGCATCTGCTTGGCATGCAGGAGGCCCCAAGTTCAATGCCTGGCATCTCCCGTTAACTTGACCTAAGTAGCAGGTGATGGGAAAGACCTCGGTCTGAGACCCTGGAGAGCCACTGCCAGTCTGAGTAGACAATAGTGACTTTGATGGACTCGTGGTCTGACAAGGTCTGGCGATAGTGACTTTGAGGCACTCATGGTCTGACAAGGTATCATGGTAT
>NW_015162634.1:0-525 GCF_001447785.1 Gekko japonicus
CCCCCCCTTTGGTCTTGTCTGTTTGTTAACGCTTCCAGGTTTAAAGGCAAGAGACAATGTTCTGTGTATATTGTGGGAGGGGAAGAAAAAAGAACATAAATGCTCCACAAAGGAAGTTCTACTTTGTTGTCATTTCCACGGGGAAACGGGGGCTTCATTTATGGTTGCCAACCTCCAGGCGGTAGCTGGAGAGATCTCGGGATTGCAACTGACCTCCAGGTGACACAGATCAGTTCCCCTGGAGAAAATGACTGCTCTGACAGGCGGACTCTATGGCATCAGTGATGGAACAGGCCTGTTTTGACTTGCAGACCATGCTCTGCCCACCTCTCCTTGGCGTTGCCAACTCCTGGAGGGGGGTTCCTTCTTCCTCCCACTAGGGTAAAGTGCTGCCACCTCTTGCCCTTTTCTTTGGGGGGGGGGGGGCTTTTCTTTTAGAGGGCACAATGAGGGGAGATAAACCCTGACCCTCCCCCTGACTAGCTCCAGCTACACTCCCTTGGGAGCATTTTTCTCCAGTTTAGG
>NW_015162634.1:692-7186 GCF_001447785.1 Gekko japonicus
GTGTTCCCTCTAAGCTGAGTTAGTGTGAGCTAGCTCACAGTTTTTTAACCTCTGGCTCACACATTTTTGTCTCAGCTCAGGAAGGATGGCTTTAAAGCAAACTAACTGATGCAGCAGCCAAATCGCTCGCTCACAACTTTAATGCCAGTAGCTCACAAAGTAGAATTTTTGCTCACAAGACTCCACAGCTTAGAGGGAACATTGATCCATGGGTGATTAAAATATAAAGTTTTTACTAAATTCTAGCATGGGAAGGGTAACTGGGATTAAAATAACAACAGAGCTAAATCGGCTACATCCTTCCTCTACAAAGACAAAACTAGAAGAGAGAGATTATGGCTACTCTTCTTCTTCTTCAGAACACCAAAACAAAGACGGGAAGAGAAGCCATAAAATGGTAATGCACCTTGACACTTTAGTCCCAATCAAATTCCTAGATCAGGGAGAAAATTCCCGGGCTTTCTACATCTAAAGAACACTGGTTGCATGAGAAACATGTGACTTCCTGTGAGTAACAGAAACAAACATTTAACCCCAGATATACTGAGTGTTTTCAACTTGTAATACCCAACACGAGGGGCCCCAATTGCACTAGCGTGTCCAAGACGGTGGGGGGATCTAGGTGGTCCAGAGGCTGAGAACCAACCTCCAAAATCAAAGCAGATTTATTGAAAAGAAAATATTTATGAGCATACTTAAGCACAGCACTATCTAAGCAAAGGGATTCCAAAGGAAAATTGGCCATAAGCGCAACCCCCTCTCCCTGTGCTAGACGTACCCGAAGTGATGTTAAAATAGGGCAGGCATTAATGGTCTTTAAAAGTTACAAGGCTTCTGTCTACGTTCCCATTACCTGGGAGACCGCATGGTGAGGAAAAGATGGCTGCCCGCTTGCAGACCAGAGCTCAGAGTCGTCCCCAGCGCAGCATTCCGAGGAAGAGAGACCACTTTCCCCTGGCAAGGAAGTTTTCTTTAAAACCCCAGTCTCCGCCCACTTTACTTCACTCCCTCCGCCCCCTTGACCCGGTCTGCCCAGGCATTCTGGGAAATCTCCAGGAATCGCCTGGAGACTTCCTAGCACCAAATTCCTTAGCTGCTTTCTCTACCGGGGCCATTGGCATCTGTATAGATGTAATCTAGCAGGCAATTGAACTGGCTCCCTGCCACTTCCAGAGAGAGGGGAAAAAAAAACACTTTTAAAACTGGGAGGGGGGGTGTTCTCCACAGCCTCATACCCCATTAAAGCCCCTCCCCTCCTCAAACCCCGCCTTCCTCAGGCCCCACCCCAAAATATCCAGGGGATTCCCAGCCCAGAGCCGGAAACCATGGCTTCCCTGCAGACGTGATGCTCGCCTCTTGCCATCCACGGGCTCGGCCCTTTCACTCGCATGGAGACCAGTGTTCCCTCTAAGCTGAGTTAGTGTGAGCTAGCTCACAGTTTTTTAGCCTCCAGCTCACGAATGTTTGTCTTAGCTCAGGAAGGATGACACCAGAGCAAACTAATTTATGCAGTAGCCAAATCACTTGCTCACAACTTTTATGCCAGCAGCTCACAAAGTAGAACTTTTGCTCACAAGATTCCACAGCTTAGAGGGAGCATTGATGGAGACTGTCCTCTCTGCCGACGTGACTGGGGAAGCCAAGGACCCCCCTGAAGCTCTGCCCTTGCGTGGTGGAGGGCACAGCTCCAGGCTCATGCCCCTGTGTTCCCACCAAGCCGTGCCTCCATTAGGGCGGGCAGCTGAGGAGCTCCATGTCAGTGTACGGAGCTCCGGACTGGCATCTGATCGTAGACTTGGAAGGAAATCCCACGGTCTTCAGTGGGACTTGCTGTCAGGTGAGTGTGCAGTAGGGTTGCGCCCTTCGGAAGGTCTTCTTCAACGGTTAGCTCTGAGTCCAGGAACACTTTGGAGTCCAACAAGATTCTCAGGGTAGAAGCTTTTAAGAGTCAAATCCCCTTTCATCATAGGAGCAGAGCGTCTGCCTTGAGGAGGAGGAGGAGAGGAGATTGGATTTATACCCCGCCCTTCACTACCCAAAGGAGAGCAGCTTACAAACACCAGTTTGATGCAGTGGTTAAGTGTGCGGACTCTAATCTGGGAGAACCGGGTTTGATTCCCCCACTCCTCCACTTGCACCTGCTGGTGTGACCTTGGGTCAGTCACAAGCTCTGGCACAGCTGTCCTTGAAAAAGAGCAGTTTTGTGTCAGAGTTCTCTCAGCCCCACCCACCTCACAGGGTGTCTGTTGTGGGGAGGGGAAGGGAAAGGAGTTTGTAAGCCGCTCTGAGACTCCAAGTGAAGGGCGGGGTATAAATCCAATCTCTTCTTCTCTTCTTCTTTCTTTCCCTTCCCCTCCCCACAACAGACACCTGTGAGGCAGGTGGGGCTGAGAGAGCTCTGACAGAAACTGCTCTTTTTCGAGGACAGCTCTGACAGAACTATGGCTTGCCCAAGGTCATCCAGCAGGTGCAAGTGGAGGAGTGGGGAATCAAACCTGGTTCTCCCAAGTTAGAGTCCGCGCACTTAAACACGACACCAAACTGGCTCTTGAGTCCCAGGTTAGGAAATGCCAGTCGTCTTCCACCATCCACACATTCAAGCCCTGATGTTCTGGAGCTGCCAAAACAGGGAGAGAATGGCAAACTGTTCCAAATTAAAAAGGAAGGATTATAATAGGGAGGTTTGCTCTGGGCTCACAGTTGCTGCCTCTTCTGGTGTTAACTTTTTCCCCCATGTCAACATTTCCCCCTGAAGCTGCCTTAATCTCATCTGTGGACCCCTCACTGGCGGCTGAAGGAGGAACCTTCCTTTTCAATATATTCATTCGGCAGAGAGCACGGCTAGGAGCCCGGGTGGCTCTTCCCTTCCCACGGGCTTGTTTTTATTGAAGCGTCAGCACGCTTCACACTGGCCAGCCGGCAGAGGAAATTTCAGAGCCCAGTCGGAGCTGTCACATTGCCGGCATCAGGAACGCTTTTTCGAATGCCGGAGCATTAAGAACAGCAGCAAAATAAGCCCTATCCCCTGCTCAGAGAAAGAGACTTCCTTCCGAGGAAATTTGCTTAGGATTGCAGCCAAAAGCAAGATACGGGCAGCTGAACCACACACACACACACCCCACTGCCGATCCCCATTTTGTGCACCGGCGATAACCATTCCGTGCCGGTTACGAGGCAGAATCAGGTCCCAAGCCCCCTCACAGAGTTGAGCCCCACTGCCAAGGCCACACTCATTTTGCCTTGGCTTTCCAAGTCCTAAATATGCCAGAATTCAACTCAGTTTGTGTCCACTGCAGAAATCTGATGAAGTGAGCCCTTGCTGTTGTTGTTCAGTCGCACAGTCGAGTCCGACTCTTCGCGACCCCATGGGCCAGATCACGCCAGGCCTTCCGGTCCTCTGCCGTCCTCTGACGTTTGCTCAACTTCATATTCGTTGCATCTATGACACTGTCTAACCATCTCATCCTTTGCCATCCTCATCTTCTTTGACCTTCAATCTTTCCCAGCATCAGGGTCTTCTCCAGTGAGTGCTCCCTCCTCATTGGGTTTGAGCTTCAGTTTCATTATCTGGCCTTCCAGGGAACAGTCAGGGTTGATTTCTAGCTCATATGAATGCGTTACTGGATTCCACCAGTGGTCCATCTCCTCCAACATCCTGTTTCCTGCAGTGGTCAAGCAGTTGCCCTGAAGGGCCAAATAATCAGGGCACGGAGGACAGTGTTTCCTCTAAGCTGACTTCATGTGAGTTAGATCACAGTTTTTTTAGCCTCTGGCTCACCCATTTTTGTCTTAGCTCAGCAAGGATGGCTCCAGAGCAGTGTTCCCTCTAAGCTGAGTTAGGGTGAGCTAGCTCACAGTTTTTTAGCCTCTGGCTCACACATTTTTGTCTTAGCTCAGGGAGGAGGGCTCCAGAAAACACTAATTTCTGCAGTAGTCAAACTGCTTGCTCACAACTTTAATGCCAGTAGCTCACAAAGTAGAATTTTTGCTCACAAGACTCCACAGCTTAGAGGGAACACTGCTCCAGAGCAAACTATACAGTAGCCAAATCCCTCGCTCACAACTTTAATGCCAGCAGCTCACAAAGTAGAATTTTTGCTCACAAGACTCCACAGCTGAGAGGGAGCATGGGTGGATGACAAGGCCTCCCAGCACAGGGATTCCGAGTTTTGTTGCCTCTGGCTGTGGAGGTTCTCTATAGTCTTCTTCGCTAGTAGCCACCGATGGACCTCTGCCCCAGGAATCTGTCTCACCCTCGTTTAAAGCTATCTGTGCTTGGGGCAGCAGCCACCTCTGCTGGCAGTGAATTCCACATTTTAACGACTCATTTGAGTAAAGAAAGATTCCCTTTTGTCTGCCCCGAGTGTATTTCTCAACAATTTCATTGGGGTGCCCTCTCGTCCTAGTATTATGGGGGAGGGAGAAAAAGCTGTCTCTGTCCCCTTTCTCCACTATAAACCTCTATCGCAGGGGTGTTGAACTCATTTGTAATGAGGGCCAGATCTGACATAAATGAGACCTTGTTGGGCCGGGCCACGTGTGTCATAAAATGTAATGCCAGGTAGCGGAGATATGAACTTTATAAAGGACACAAACACAATTTTTTTTAATTTAAAATAAAAACATGCTTAAAACATTAGCTCTGTACGCTGCGAACCGACTTTTGATTTCTTGACATTCACCACAGAGTTCTGAGTCTAGGACCCGGGTTAAAACATGAAACGGCTGAGTGATTAAGAGAGTCTGGTGAAGCAAGCTATGATACAAGAACCCATGGGCTGGGCACTCCATGAAATTGCTCAGCGGTCGGGTTAGAACGGATAAAAGGAAGTCCTTCTTCACCCAAAGAGTGATTCACACATGGAATTCACTGCCACAGGAAGTGGTGGCAGCTACAAGCATGGACGGCTTCAAAAGGGAATTAGATAAGCATATGGAGCAGAGGTCCATCAGTGGCTATTAGCCACAAGGTATAGATAGGGGCTCTGGGGCAAGTGATGCTCTGTCATCTTGGTGCTTGGGGGAGTCAACAGTGGGAGGGCTTCTAATGTCCTGGCCCCACTGGTGGACCTCCTGATGGCAC
This sequence comes from Gekko japonicus, assembly GCF_001447785.1. Classification (NCBI taxonomy): domain Eukaryota; kingdom Metazoa; phylum Chordata; class Lepidosauria; order Squamata; family Gekkonidae; genus Gekko; species Gekko japonicus. The sequence goes on from NW_015162634.1 coordinate 5,776, forward strand.
CTGATATTTTTGGCCACTGTGTGACACAGAGTGTTGGACTGGATGGGCCTTTGGCCTGATCCAACATTGGCATCTCTTATGTTCTTATGTACTCCCCCCAAGATCTCTTTCAATCTCAGTCTCCACCTGTTCGGACTCGTGACACTTGGCCCTGAAACAAAATTTGGTTAGTCCTGAAGGGGCCACAAGATGTGTTCCCATAGTCATCTCTTTTCTAAACTGGAGAGCCCCAGACTCTCCAACCCTGCCTCATAGGGAAAGTGCTCCAACCCCTTAAGCATCTTGGCTGCCCTCCTCTGTGTTTTACCTAGTTCTACAATGTCCTTATTGAGACACGGTGACCAGAACTGCCCACAGTATTCCAAACGAGGCCACACCGTAGATTGAGACAAGGGCATTACAAGACCATGCCCTGGCCTGGATGGTGCAGGCGAGCCCAATCTCATCAGATCTCGGAAGCTAAGCGGGGTCGCCCCAGGTTAGTACTTGGATGGGAGACCACCAAGGAAGTCCAAAGTCGCTACGCAGAGAAGGCAAAGGCAAAAACCACCTCTGAACGTCTCTTGCCTTGACTACCCTGCAAGGTTTCCAAAAGTCAGCTGTGACCAATGTTCCCTCTAAGCTGAGTTAGTGTGAGCTAGCTCACAGTTTTTTAGCCTCTAAAGGTAAAGGTAAAGGTTCCCTTGCTCGAAAGCCAGTCGAATCCGACTCTAGTGTTGCGGTGCTCATCTCCGCGCCCTTCTCATTGGGTTGCCAAAATATTTGAGCTTCAGTTTCATTATCTGGCCTTCCAGGGAACAGTCAGAGTTGATTACTTTTAGGATTGACTGATTTGATCTCCTTGCAGTCCAAGGGACTCTCAAGAGTCTTCGGAACTAGAGACGGGAGCTCACTCCGTCATGCAGCACACTCAGGTCTCGAACTGCTGAACTACTGACCTTCCACAGCCTGCAGTTCAGCATCTTAACCACTTGAGCCACTGGAGCTCCATTTTTAGCCTCTAGCTCACACATTTTTGTCATAGCTCAGGAAGGACGGCTCCAGAGCAAACTAATTTATGCAGTAGCCAGATCGCTCACTCACAGCTTTAATGCCAGTAGCTCACAAAGTAGAATTTTTGCTCACAAGACTCCACAGCTTAGAGGGAACATTGGCTGTGACGATGCCACTTTCCACCACCACCACCACCATTACAAGATCGACTGCTTTATTTTCAGGCACAGAGTTTGTCTTTCTCCACTGCTGTTGCGCACGCCTCTGCATTGAGCTGTCCACCATGACACCCCCCCACCCACCCAAGATCTCTTTCAATCTCGGTCTCAACCTGTTCGGACTTGTGACACTTGGCCCTGAAACAAAATTTGGTTAGTCCTGAAGGTGCCACAAGATTACCATTTATTTTTACTGCACT
>NW_015162634.1:7703-10301 GCF_001447785.1 Gekko japonicus
CACCATAGTTCAAAAGAATCTATTCTTTGGCGCTCAGCCTTCCTTATAGTCCAACTCTCGCAGCCATACATGACTACTGGGAATACCACTGCTTTGACCATGCGGATTTTTGTTGGCAGGGTGATGTCTCTACTTTTTATCATGCTGTTCAGGTTCGCAGCAGCAAGTGTTCACAATATACACAGGTATGTACGGACAGACATGTATAAATAGACCCTTTATAACAGGGGTGTCAAACATGCGGTGTCAGTTATCAGATACTGTTAACTAAACAAAGATACTTAAAAAGGTAAAGGTTCCCTTGCTCGAAAGCCAGTCGAATCCAACTCTAGGGTTGCGGTGCTCATCTCCGTTTCCAAGCCGAAGAGCCAGCGCTGTCCGAAGACGTTTCCGTGGTCATATGGCCGGCTAAACACCAAGGCGCACAGAACGCTGTTACCTTCCCACCGAAGTGGTCCCTATTTATCTACTTGCAATGTCTTGCTTTCGAACTGCTAGGTTGGCAGAAGCTGGAACTAGAGACGGGAGCTCACTCCGTCATGCGGCAACCCGGGTCTCAAACTGCTGAACTACCGACCTTCCACAGCCTGCAGTTCAGCGTCTTAACCACTTGAGCCACCGCAGCTCCATACACTTGATGCTTACTTCCAGGTAAATGTGCTCTTAGAGGGCACCATGGCCTGTCTGGGCTCTCATGGGCTCAGCTGAGCTTTAATATTGATAACAGTTTCCTAGCTCTGAGTGCCAAAAAAAATACCACCCTTTGCACCCCAGGAAGACCTTTACAATTATTTTTAAAGGCTTATTTGAGCCCTGCCATCGGCTCCCGCGTTATTTCGTCTGTTAATTATCTGCTACTAATGGTCATTTCCCCTTCATAATTAACAGGGAATTAAGGCCCTGCTCCTGATGAGATACTGTCAAGTCTTGTGTTCAAAATCCTCACCCAGCCATTGGCTGAGTTGCTGTGACATCACAGAATCAGGGTTATTCCTAGAAAGGGCCTTGTGCCCTTTGAGTTCTGCTGATGGGAAGTAAAGCAAGATATTAAATGATTGCTTCACGCGAAGAGAGGAGTAAATAATTTAATAAACAACTAAAATAACTTTAGTTGTTTATTTAATAAACAACTAAAATAACAACTAAAATAACTTTAGATTTTCTGGGCTGTACGGCCGCAGTCTTGGCATTGTAGGACCTGACGTTTCGCCAGCAGCTGTGACTGGCATCCTCAGAGGTATTACACAGAAAGACGGAGTCCTCTCTGTGTCAAGGTCTAACTAAAATAACTAATAAGCAGCTAAAATGTTTTTAAATCATTTCAGCAGGCAGAGCTCTTCCTATCCTGTGAGTACAGCAGGTGTCAAATGTGGAGGTCTCTCTCGGCCAGGAACAAAATGGCACCCCCGCGTAGAGTGGAGAAGAGGCAGATCCGACAGCGAGGAACCTTTGGGAGGGGAGCCGCGGGATAGTCCTAAATGGAGTCACACCCTTCCAAATTCACTGAAGTCGTCAGGCTTAGGAAGATGTGGTTCTGATGTAGACCATGCTGTCAGCCCCCCACACACACCCCGGCCGGTGAACTTTGGCTGTCTTGGGCGGCAATCCTAAAAAAAGATTTCCCTGGGAGTAAGCTCCCCTAGAATAAAACGGGACTCACTTCAAAGTAGAACGGCTCGGGATCGCTCTCTCATGCAGCAGTTTCAAGAAGCAACCATCTGCACAACAACCCTGCCAGGGAGGCCAGTCCAGTCTTCCATGTGGGACTCGAAAGGGAAGTGCTTTGCTGGAAGACTGGAGCCCAGCAACCTTGAACACCAGTGTTCCCTCTAAGCGGAGCTGGTGTGAGCCAGCTCACAGTTTTTTTAGCCTCCAGCTCACCCATTTTTGTCTTAGCTCTGGAAGGATGGCTCCAGAGAGCACACTAATTGATGCAGCAGCCAAATCTGCTCGCTCACAACTTTAATGCCAGCAGCTCACAAAGCAGAATTGTTGCTCACAAGACTCCACAGCTTAGAGGGAGCATTGTCGAACACACACACCCCCAGCTGTGAGCGGGGCCTCCTGCTGAGAAGGGGGCAGCCGTCCATCCCCTGGCAGACCAGAGGGGACCGTTTCTTGGGCACAAGGCCCCTCTCCGGGGGTGACCGGGCAGAGGGGCTTCCTGGGCCTTCTCCCCCCCCCACACACAGCCTGTGCTGAAGGGCTCCCTTCTCCCCCCCCCCCAATGTGAAGCACTCCTGTGCCACCGAGGCCACTGGAAGGAACCTGCGGTGGGTGAAGATGGAAGGGAAGGGTCCCCCCAAGGGTGGTGTGTCCCCATGAGAGGAGGCTGACTGTGGGAACCTGGAGGGGGGGTCCCTACCAGTGTTCCCTCTAAGCTGAGCTAGTGTGAGCCAGCTCACAGTTTTTTAGCCTCCAGCTCACAAATTTTGGTCTTAGCTCAGGAAGGAGGGCTCCAGAACATACTAATTTATGCAGTAGCCAAATCACTTGCTCACAATTTTAATGCCAGCAGCTCACAAAGTAGAATTTTTGCTCACAAGACTCCACAGCTTAGAGGGAACATTGGTCCCTACAACCCTTGGGAACCCCAGC
>NW_015162634.1:11085-17566 GCF_001447785.1 Gekko japonicus
CCCCCCCGCGCGGCGCTGCCTGCCCGGCAGGAGGCCCCTCCGAAAGGGCGCAGCAGGCGGCTGAGATGATACTGAATGGATCTGGGGCATTGCTTGATTTCGGGGGGGGGGCGCTTCTGTGCTGCCCTTCCAGGGAACCCGCCCGAGGTGCCAAGGCCTGTCCGCCCATCAATAGAATAACCACGGGGGGGGGGGGCAGTTTTAAAGTGTCCACAGTGCAGTGTCCGAGAAGAAGGTGTCTATACTATAAGGAGCTACAAATCTGTCTCAGACCAGCAGGTGAGAAAGGTTTACGGCTCTTAGGCAAAAGCGAGGCAGAAGAGATGCCTTTCTCAAGACTGGCATGGGCGAGGCCAGGTGGGCGTTGCTCAGTCTTGGGGCCACCCCTGAAAAAACAGCTGTCAAGGAGGACAGGTAAACCAGGGCCTTCCCTGAATTATTAAAAATTCCACTATATCTATAGCCTGCCTTTCACGACAATGGGGATCCCAAGCGACTTGCGTCATTCCTCCCTCCTCCGATCTTCACAACAACCACCCTGTGAGGAAGATCAGGTGGAGATCATGTGACTGGCCCAAGGTCACCCAGCAAGATTCCATGGCAGTGTGGGGACTCAAACCTGGGTCTCCCAGATCTGAGTCCCGCCCTGTAACCACTAGACCATGCTGGGTCTCAAAAGATCTCAGTTGGGCAAGGTTGTATTGAAGACGGCAGGCAAACTGATAACTAGCAAACCTCCTGTGGCGTAACGGCCCTGCTCCGGCCTGCAGGCCCTATCCCGCCCTACCTCTCTGAGGTTTTCCTCACCACCTGAAGAACATTTTCTTCCACTCTTGTGTAGCCCACCACCACCACCTGGCCTGGGTACAGAATTGCCCACTGGGAGGGTCAGGACTCCCAACTTCCCTTCCCAGTTCCTGGCCTTGCCTCTGTGTCTCGCACTGTCCATGGGGACAGTTCACTGCCTTGCGCACCCCTGGAGGAATGGCCACTTGCCAACTGCCTGCCTCCCCCCCCCAGCACTCCTTTTAAAATAGCGTGTCCAAGACGGTGGACGTCTATGTGGTACAGAGAACCATGGCCAGCATCCAAAGTTATGAAGTATTTATTAAAAAGAAAATGTTCGCAAGCATACTTTTAGCACAGCACCAGATTGAGCAAGGGATACCAAAAAGAAATGAGAAAAATGCAAATCCTCTGTCCCTTTTTTCTACACGTGCCCTATCAGGTGTTAGAAGATAGGACAGGCTGTTTAGCCTAGGAGTTCTATAGAGTTTCCAATACCTTGAAGCTTGCTCCAGCTCTCTAGGTGAGCTAAGAGATCTGCCTCCTCTGATAGATCCAGCACGAAAAGACCTTCTTCCTGCTGCAAGGAGTTTTGATCATATCTGTTTCTCCACCCACTGACCAGGTCACATCAGGTCAAGGATGCATTTCCTGGAGATCTCCAGAACTCTCTTTCCTGGAGACTTTCTAGCATTCTGTTCCTCCAAAACTCTGTTCCCTGCTTGGAGAAGGGAAAGAACTTGACCCAACTATTAGGATTTCTTAAGAGGTAGCTGAAGCGAGTCTGGAAAGTCATTGACTGATTTCCTCCTTCCCAGCCTGTTCTCTGCCTGGAGTGAAAAAAGTGTTAAAACGCAAAGTGGAGGCTTTGCTCATCTCAGACCTCCCGGGGGGGGGAGCATTTCTTCACACCTCCCTCCCACTCTCTAGAATGACCGTGGGACGTCGTGATTAGTGTTGGACTAGTGCTGGGTGGGCCTGGGTTCAAATCCCTACTCAGTCTTGAAGCTTCCTGGGTGACCTTGAACCAGTTGGTGTTTCTTAGTCTGAGGACAAAATGGCAGCAGGGAAACCCGCCTCTGTCATCCTGAGCTCCTGGTGGATGAAAAGAATGAGAGTATCCTAGGAATTCGGGGGGAGGGGCTTCCCCCCAGCTCCATTCCTGTGGGTGGGCATGCAAAGTGATATCATAGGCTGCTCCAGGATGCTGGGGAAAGCTCTGACACACACACACACACACACCAGGCTGCTTTCTCAGTATTTCTATTCCGCGATGACAAGAGCTCCAGGAATCCAGAGTCCAGGTGGGGACTGAGACCTCAAAATCCCAGCAAGGCTGGAATGAATCTTTGGGAACTGGAGGGTCAGATGGTTCTGGATCTGTCCAGGCCTTTATGGACACAGTGGAGGGGCCAGGCTCTAATTGCACGGACGCACACGCACACACACACCGCAGCGCGGGCCTTCGACTTTTCTGCAACCGCTAGAATCTTGAACTATAAGGTCCTTCTTTTTTAAACCTGGGGTTTCTTCAAGGTAAAGGTAAAGGTTCCCTTGCTCGAAAGCCAGTCAAATCCGACTTTAGGGTTGCGGTGCTCACCTCCGTTTCAAAGCCGAAGAGCCAGCGCTGTCCGAAGACGTTTCCGTGGTCATGTGGCCGGCATGACTAAACACCAAGGCGCACGGAACACTGTTACCTGCCCACCGAAGTGGTACCTATTTATCTACTTGCAATTTCTTGCTTTCGAACTGGTTGGCAGGAACTGGGGCTGGAGACGGGAGCACACTCCGTCCTGCGGCACCCTCGGGTCTCGAACTGCCGAACTACCGACCTCCCACAGCCTGCAGTTCAGCGTCTTAACCACAACTCATTTTAAAGTCACGAAGTCTGTCCTTTCCTGGCGTCTGTTTCCTCTTTCCTGCTTCTCATGTTTGCTGCTGCTTTAAAAACCTCACGTGTTTATGGGACTTTTATCTTTAGAGTGATTCAGTTCCGTTAACATTTCTGTCGTTTGTGAAAGGCACAGGGGAAGCTGCCTTATAGCAAATCAGACTCCCATCCTCCCAACGCCACCATCAGCCTTGCCTCCTTTGACCAACAGCAACTCTCTGGGGGGTCTCAGGCAGTGTTCCCTCTAAGCTGAGTCAGTGTGAGCTAGCTCGCAGTTTTTGAGCCTCTGGCTCACCCATTTTGGTCTCAGCTCAGGGGGGATGGCTCCAGAGCAGTGTTCCCTCTAAGCTGAGTCAGTGTGAGCTAGCTCACAGTTTTTTAGCCTCTGGCTCACCCATTTTTGTCTCAGCTCAGGGGGGATGGCTCCAGAGCAGTGTTCCCTCTAAGCTGAGTCAGTGTGAGCTAGCTCGCAGTTTTTGAGCCTCTGGCTCACCCATTTTTGTCTCAGCTCAGGGGGGATGGCTCCAGAGCAGTGTTCCCTCTAAGCTGAGTCAGTGTGAGCTAGCTCGCAGTTTTTGAGCCTCTGGCTCACCCATTTTTGTCTTAGCTCAGGAAGGATGGCTCCAGAGCAGTGTTCCCTCTAAGCTGAGTCAGTGTGAGCTAGCTCGCCATTTTTGAGCCTCTGGCTCACACATTTTTGTCTCAGCTCAGGGGGGGATGGCTCCAGAGCCAACTAATTCATGCAGGAGCCAAACCGCTCGCTCAAGGCTTTAATGCCAGGAGCTCACAAAGTAGAGCTTTTGCTCACAAGGCTCCACAGCTTAGAGGGAGTGTTGGTCTCAGTTGGAGCAAGATCTTTCCCGTCACTTAGATCCTGGTCCAGTTAACTGGAAACCTCCTGTGTGCAAAGCAGAGCTCCACTGAACCAGGGACCCTCGCAACTTTCCGGATGGGAGTGAAAGACCGCAAGGTGATTGTGGCCTAATCCATCCCTACAGGTCACTGCAGGCCCAGGGATCCTGCAGGCCAGCCCTTCTCTGTCCCTGTCCCACTGCTACTTGGAAGGTCTCAAGAACACAAATCATGCCTTGAAGGGCAGGAGGGAAAAATAGCCGGATGCCAGTGCAAAAAAAAGAGAAAGAAATAGGATATGCAAACAGCAAAGAGAAAAGGTCTCCTTGCAAAGGGGGGGGGGAGATGCAGAACGGTTTATTTTGATCATCATGATGTTACTGCGAGAGGACTTAAAATAGCAGGAGAGAGAAACCAAACCCCACATGGACGGATTGAAGGAGAAGAGAAGAGCGGGCGGCGGTTTCCCAGCTTGGTGCCCTCCTGTTCCATAGGGTGTGAAGAAGGTGAGAGGGTGGGCGTGGGGAGGAGGGACCCCCCCCCAGCTCCTCTTCCCAGATTTCTACAGGAGGCTGAAGTTGGTTCCTTATTCGCACTTCCTTATTCATTCCTTATTCGTTACTTATTCGTGTGGTCAGAAACACTAGGGAGAGTGAGTTGGAAAGCTCTGAACCCCAAAATAAGGTCTGGACCACCAGCACACAGAATGTGTCCCCTCGAAGGGGAGAGTCCTGTGAATGTGGGGGTATATGATACGTGGTGGTCCAGACCTTATTTTGGGGTTCAGAGCTTTCCAACTCACTCTACCTAGTGTTTCTGACTACACGAATAAGGAATGAATAAGGAAGTGGGAATAAGGAACCAACTTCAGCCTCCTGATCTCTACCACAATGCAAGGAGTGAGTAAGTGAATGGAGAGGCGGAGGCCTGGGAATCACCACAAACATTTCACCTAATGTGGAAGTCACAGCCACTGGGCGTTTCGTGAGAGGGGAGGGATCTGAGGAGTGCCCGAAGAGTTTCTCTGGGCGGGGGAATCCCACGCCACCCTGCTTTGCTCCTTGGGCTTTTCCTGAAGCCCGGTGGCATTTCCTCCTCCTCCTCCTCCTCCTTTCCCCTCGCTGCCCCAGCCCTGCCTGCCCAGCACCCATGTCTGCCTGTGTGCCTACCTTTCCCCAGTGCATGCCATGTCCAGGCGAATCATTTGCTTCCATATCACACACACACACACAGGTTTAAAATAAACCTATAATTCTAGAGCTGGTTTTGGCACAGATGCACTTCGAAAGGTTGCATGAGTCATAATCCAATCCGACTGTCAGGGAAGGAGAGTTTAAGAAATCCGAGGGCCCCCCGGCAGCGGTGTGTGGCAGAGGAGAAGGCCGGGCCCCCGCGCAGGAGAAGGCCGGGGCAGGGCTTTCTCACTCAGGTACCTCTGGAGTGAGGGAGTCAAGACACAAACACCCTTTCCTCAGGAGCAGCAGGCTCTTGTTGGGCGCTCACCAGCCCTGTGTGGGCAGCGGGGCGGGCACCGAGACAGGGGGAGGGAAGTTGTTGGGTTTTAAAAATTGGTATTTAGCAGAGATAAAATAGCTTAGCGGTGCCAGAGTAAAATAATTCAGACTCAGAGTCCATGTGTGATTAAAATAGAAAGTTTTTACTACATTCTAGCATGGGGAAGGGTAACTGGGATGAAAATAACAACGGAGCTAACCCCATACATCTTTACACTACGAAGACAAGACTAGAAGGAGAGCGATAATGGCTTCTCATACTTCTTCTTGAGAACAGCAGACAAAGACGGGAAGGGAAGCCATAAAATGCTAAAATACTTTGACACTTTACTTCCAATGAAACTCCTAGATCAGGGAGGATTTCCCCGGGCTTCTAGCATCTAACAAGCATTGGCTAAATGAAACACATGTGACTTCCTGTGAGCAACACACACAAACGTTTAACCCTAGATATACTGAGTGTAATTTTAACTTGTAATACCCAACAGAAGGCCATGGGAGCGGGTGTGAGAGAGGGTAGTGGGTTCCCCGGCGAGGGGAGAGAGGTGGCCCTTGGTAGGGCATGCCACACAGAGGTGGCAGCTGGAGAGAACAGGCTGGAATTGGAGACATTGGGGTACAGGTTAAGGAGGTCAACGGAAGACCATTCACGATCAGCTTGTCCCTTCCATTTCTTGTTTTCTTGATGCCAGTGAATACGCTTGCCTAGAGTCTTCGTCTTGAGTCATTTCAAGAGAGGATGAGGGAGGTTTATCAATTCTGCACGGGATGGAGAGAGGTGGCCGAGACATTTTGCTCCCTCTCCCAACAGACTAGGAGCTTGGGGGCATCCAATGAAGGGGATGGGCAGCAGGTTCGAGGAAACGTTTCTTTACACAGAGAGTGGTTCAAAGGTGGGATTCGCTGCCACGGGATGTAGTGAGGGCCACAGGCATAGACAGTTTTCAACGGGGATTAGATAGATTCATGGAAGATATATCTATCAGTGGCTACTAGCCATGGTGACTAAACGAAACCTCCATGTTCAGAGGCAGTCACCTCTGAGTCCCAGTGCCGGGAGGTGACATCAGAGGAAGGCCTCGGCTTCTCTGCCCTGTTGTTGGCCCTGCAGAGGAACTAGTGGGCCATTGTGTGAGACCGGATGCTGGACTGAATGGACCTCTTGACTGATCCATCAGGGGTCTTCTGATGTTCTTCTCAGGGGAAGACTTCGGCCTCTCTGCCCTGTTGTTGGCCCTCCAGAGGGACTGGCTGGCCCATGTGTGAGACATGAGGCTGGACTGGATGGAACCTCACTGGTCTGCAGGGCTCATAAGAACATAAGAAAAGCCAATGTTGGGTCAGGCCAGTGGCCCATCCAGTCCAACACTCTGTGTCACACAGTGGCCAAAAATACCAAGTGCCATCAGGAGGTCCAGCAGTGGGGCCAGGACACTAG